>NC_143032.1:450000-750000 GCF_057628025.1 Oncorhynchus mykiss | reverse complement strand
AAAATATAACATCCTTCTATCCATTTGCTCTCTCATCCATCCATCCATCCATCCATCCATCCCCCTCCCCATCCCTCCAGAATGATACTCACACTGAGTCCTTCTCCTGTGGTTCAGTGTGGTCTTGTAGCTCAGTGTTGAGTGTCTCAGGCAGCATGAAACAGAGGCCTCCACCCAGGAAGGGCAGGATGCCATAGATCAACATAGGGATGGAATAGTGATACACCTCCAGCAGTCTAATCAAGGGGGCAAGGATGCCAGCCACACGGGCACACATGGAGTTCAGACCCACTCCGTTCTGTCTGCAAGACAATACACATATCAGGAAGTTCAGACCCACTCCGTTCTGTCTGCAAGACAATACACAGATCAGGAAGTTCAGACCCACTCCGTTCTGTCTGCAAGACAATACACAGATCAGGAAGTTCAGACCCACTCCGTTCTGTCTGCAAGACAATACACATGGAGTTCAGACCCACACCGTTCTGTCTGCAAAACAATACACATGGAGTTCAGACCCACTCCGTTCTGTCTGCAAGACAATACACAGATCAGGAAGTTCAGACCCACTCCGTTCTGTCTGCAAGACAATACACATGGAGTTCAGACCCACACCGTTCTGTCTGCAAACAATACACATGGAGTTCAGACCCACTCCGTTCTGTCAAAAAATTCAAGATGCTCTCCTCGGCCCGCTAGCTGTCTGAATCATCGTGTCTCCAGCTCACCTAGCTACTCACTGGACCCTATGATCACTCGGCTACACATGCATCTCCCTAATGTCAATATGCCTTGTCTATTGCTGTTTTGGTTAGTGATTATTGTCTTATTTCACTGTAGAGCCTCCAGCTCTGCTCAATATGACTTAGCTAGCCCTTTTGTTCCACCTCCACACATGCGGTGACCTCACCTGGCTTAAATGGTGCCTCTAGAGACAAAACCTCTCTCATCGTCACTCAATGCCTAGGCTTATCTCCACTGTATTCACATCCTACCATACCCTTGTCTGTACATTATGCCTTGAATCTATTCTTCTGTGCCCAGAAATCTGCTCGTTTTACTCTCTGTTCCGAACGTACTAGACGTCCAGTCCTCTGTTCCTCTGGTGATGTCGAGATTAACCCAGGCCATGCAGCCCCTAGCTCCACTCCCATTCCCCAGGTGCCCTCATTTGTTGACTTCTGTAACCGTAAAAGCCATGGTTTCATGCATGTTAACATTAGAAGCCTTCTCCCTAAGTTTGTTTTATTCACTGCTTTAGCACACTCCGCCAACCTGGATGTCCTAGCCGTGTCTGGATCCTGGCTTAGGAAGGCCACCAAAAATCCTGAAATTTCCATCCCTAACTATAACATTTTCTGACAAGATTGAACTGCCAGAGGGGGCGGAGTTAGAATCTACTGCAGAGATATCCTGAGTTCTGTCATACTATCCAGGTCTGTGCTCAAACAATTCGAGCTTCTACTTTTAAAAATGTCCAGAAACAAGTTTCTCACCGTTGCCACTTGTTATAGAACCCCTTAAGCCCCCAGCTGTGCCCTGGACACCATATGTGAATTGATTGCCGCCTATCTATCTTCAGAGTTCGCACTGTTAAGTGACCTAAACTGGGACATAATTATTTAACACACCAGCCATCCTACAATCTAAGCTACATGCCCTCAATCGCACACAAATTATCAAGGAACCTACCAGGTACAACCCTAAATCCGTAACCCTCTTAGATATCACCCTGACCAACTTGCCCTCTAAATACACCATTGCTGTTTTCAACCAGGACATCAGCAATCATTGCCTGCGTGCGTAATGGGTCTGCGGTAAACCGACCACCCCTCATCACTGTCAAACACTCCCTAAAACACTTCTCCGAGCAGGCCTTTCTAATCGACCTGGCCCGGGTATCCTGGAAGGATATTGACCTCATTCCGTCAGTAGAGGATGCCTGGGTGCTCCTTTAAATTGCTTTCCTCACCATCTTAAATAAGCATGCCCCATTCAAGAAATGTAGAACTAAGAACAGATATAGCCCTTAGTTCACCCCAGACTTGACTGCCCTTGACCAGTACAAAAACATCCTGTGGCGTTCTGTATTAGCATCGAATAGCCCCTGCGATATGCAACTTTTCAGTTAGGAAAGCTAAGGCTAGCTTTTTCAAAAATTTGCATCCTGTAGCACTAATTCCTAAATGTTTTGGGACACTGTAAAGTCCATGGAGAATAAGAGCACCCCCTCCCAGCTGCCCACTGCAGTGATGATAGGAAACACTGTCACCACCGATAAATCTACGATAATCGATAATTTCAATAAGCATTTTTCTATGGCTGGCCATGCTTTCCACCTGGCTACCCCTACCCCGGCCAACATCTCAGCACCCCCTGCAGCACCCCCCCCCCCCCCCCCCCACTTCTCCTGCACCGAAATCAAGACAGCCGATGTTCTGTAAGAGCTGCAAAACCTGGACCCCTACATGTCAGCTGGGCTGGACAATCTGGACCCTCTCTTATCCGCAGAAATTATTGCAACCACTATTACTAGCCTGTTCATCCTCTCTTTCATTTCATCTGTGATCCCCAAATATTGGAAAGCTCCTGCGGTCATCCCCCTCTTCAAAGGGGGAGACACTCTAGACCCAAACTGTGATAGATCTATATCCATCCTCCCCTGCCTTTCTAAAATCTTCGAAAGCCAAGTTAACAAACAGATCACCGACCCTTTCAAATCCCACCGTACCTTCTCCACTATGCAATATGGTTTCCAAGCTGGACATGGGTGCACCTCAGCCACGCTGAAGGTCCTAAGCGATATCAAAACCGCCATTAATAAAAGACAGCACTGTGCAGCCGTCTTCATCGACCTGGCCTGTATCTGTTTGTGTTCCAGCCAATGTGTTTTAGCAGTATGAACATCTCACCTCACTACAGTGGAATAGAGCTCAGCTGTAAAAAACATACCTCTCTACAGTGGAATAGAGCTCAGCTGTAATAAACATACCTCTCTACAGTGGAATAGAGCTCAGCTGTAATGAAAGTACCTCACTACACTGGGATAGATCTCAGCTGTGTAAACATACCTCACTACAGTGGGATAGAGCTCAGCTGTGTAAACATACCTCACTACAGTGGGATAGAGCTCAGCTATGTAAACATACCTCACTACAGTGGGATAGAGCTCAGCTGTAATAAACATACCTCACTACAGTGGGATAGAGCTCAGCTGTGTAAACATACCTCACTACAGTGGGATAGAGCTCAGCTGTAATAAACATACCTCACTACAGTGTGATAGAGCTCAGCTATGTAAACATACCTCACTACAGTGGGATAGAGCTCAGCTGTAATAAACATACCTCACTATAGTGGGATAGAGCTCAGCTGTGTAAACATACCTCACTACAGTGGGATAGAGCTCAGCTGTGTAAACATACCTCACTACAGTGGGATAGAGCTCAGCTGTGTAAACATACCTCACTACAGTGGGATAGAGCTCAGCTGTGTAAACATACCTCACTACAGTGGGATAGAGCTCAGCTGTAATAAACATACCTCACTACAGTGTGATAGAGCTCAGCTGTGTAAACATACCTCACTACAGTGGGATAGAGCTCAGCTGTAATAAACATACCTCACTATAGTGGGATAGAGCTCAGCTGTAATAAACATACCTCACTACAGTGTGATAGAGCTCAGCTGTGTAAACATACCTCACTACAGTGGGATAGAGCTCAGCTGTAATAAACATACCTCACTACAGTGGGATAGAGCTCAGCTGTGTAAACATACCTCACTACAGTGGGATAGAGCTCAGCTGTGTAAACATACCTCACTACAGTGGGATAGAGCTCAGCTGTAATAAACATACCTCACTACAGTGTGATAGAGCTCAGCTGTGTAAACATACCTCACTACAGTGGGATAGAGCTCAGCTGTAATAAACATACCTCACTATAGTGGGATAGAGCTCAGCTGTGTAAACATACCTCACTACAGTGTGATAGAGCTCAGCTGTGTAAACATACCTCACTACAGTGGGATAGAGCTCAGCTGTGTAAACATACCTCACTACAGTGTGATAGAGCTCAGCTGTGTAAACATACCTCACTACAGTGGGATAGAGCTCAGCTGTAATAAACATACCTCACTATAGTGGGATAGAGCTCAGCTGTGTAAACATACCTCACTACAGTGGGATAGAGCTCAGCTGTGTAAACATAGATGATGGTGAAGGAGGCAGCCAGGGCAAATTTCCCTGACACGGCTATGACTGTCGTCACTACTGGCATGTCTGAGGGAGGAGAAACAATCAGACAGAGAATCTGTTAAACGGATTGAATTACACAAAGTGTTACAGGTGCTTAAGAATTAAAACTAGCACATATTTTGTTTAAATAATAGTGTGTTGAGTGTCAAAAGTGTTTAGAAAATAACACTTAAAGCTAGAATCCTTAATTGGTGAAACAGTCGTTTGTGATATTACAACAAATAACTTGTTATGGCTGCAGGGGCAGTATTGAGTAGCTTGGATGAAAAGGTGCCCATTGTAAACGGCCAGCTCCTCAGTCTCAGTTGCTAATATATGCATATTATTATTAGTATTGGATATAAAACACTCTGAAGTTTCTAAAATGGTTTGAATTATGTCTGTGAGTATAACAGAACTCATATAGCAGGCAAAAACCTGAAAAATTCCACATCCTGTTTTTTTTTCTAGGGGTGGCAGATTTTCAACCAAGCTCTCATTGAAATTACAGTGAGATATGGATGAGTTTTCACTTCCTAAGCCTTCCAGATGTCAACAGTCAATAGAACTTTGTCTGATAACTCTAATGTGAAGGGGGGTCGAATGACACAGGAAATAGTCACCACTGCCACGAGTTGACCATGCATTCACCATGCGCGTTCACAGGGGAAGGACTTGCGTTCCACCGGTCATCTGAAGTCATTCTAATTCTCCGGTTGGAACGTTATTCAAGATATATGTAAACAACATTCTAAAGATTGATTCAGTAAATCGTTTGAGATGTTTCTACTTACTGTTACGGAACTTTTGGATATTTCGTCACATTATAGTGGACGCGCTTTGTGACTTTGGAATTGTTTACCAAACGCACTAACCAAAGTAGCTAATTGGACATAAATAACGGACATTTTCGAATAAATCAAGCATTTATTGTGGATCTGGGATTCCTAGGACTGCATTCTGATGAAGTTCATCAAAGGTAAGGAAACATTTATCATGTACTTTCTGGTTTTTAATACATGGCGGCTAATTTGTTACTGTTTGTTACTGTTTTTCTGGTGAGCTACTGTTCTGAGCTCCGTCTCAGATTATTGCATGGGTTGCTTTTTCCGTAAACTTTTTCTGAAATCTGACACAGCGGTTGCATTAAGGAGAGGTATATCTATGATTCCATGTGTATAACTTATATTATCATCTACATTTATGATGAGTATTTCTGTTGAAACGATGTGGTTATGCAAAATCACTTTATATTTTTGGAACTAGTGAATCTAATACGCCAATGTAAACTCAGAGTTTTTGATATAAATATGAACTTTATCAAACAAAACATGCATGTATTGTGTAACATGAAGTCCTATGAGTGTCATCTGATGAAGATAATTCAAGGTTAGTGATTCATTTTATCTTTATTTCTGCTTTTTATTAATGCTATATTTCGCTGGAAAATGGCTGTGCTTATTGTGATTTGGTGGAGACCTAACATAATCGTTTGTAGTGCTTTCGCTGAAAAGCATATTTGAAATTGGACACTTTGGTGGGATTAACAACAGCAATAGCTTTAAAATGGTATGAGACACATGTATGTTTTAGGAATTGTAATTATGAGATTTCTGTGGTTTGAATTTGGCGCCCTCTATTTTCACTGGTAGTTGTCATATCGATCCCGTTAGCGGGATTGCAGCCATAATAAGATAAGTAAACAACAACGTGTTTTACTTCCTCAGACATCACGATAGAACAGCAGAATATGTACCGCTGTGGATGCTCCTCTACTCTATTAATCAGAATATGTACCGCTGTGGATGCTCCTCTACTCCGTTAATCAGAATATGTACTGCTGTGGATGCTCCTCTACTCCGTTAATCAGAATATGTACTGCTGTGGATGCTCCTCTACTCCGTTAATCAGAATATGTACTGCTGTGGATGCTCCTCTACTCTGTTAATCAGAATATGTACCGCTGTGGACACTCTTCTACTCTGTTAATCAGAATATGTACCGCTGTGGATGCTCCTCTACTCTGTTAATCAGAATATGTACTGCTGTGGATGTTCCTCTACTCCGTTAATCAGAATATGTACCGCTGTGGATGCTCCTCTACTCCGTTAATCAGAATATGTACCGCTGTGGATGCTCCTCTACTCCATTAATCAGAATATGTACCGCTGTGGATGCTCCTCTACTCCGTTAATCAGAATATGTACCGCTGTGGACACTCTTCTACTCTGTTAATCAGAATATGTACTGCTGTGGACACTCTTCTACTCTGTTAATCAGAATATGTACCGCTGTGGATGCTCCTCTACTCTGTTAATCAGAATATGTACCGCTGTGGATGCTCCTCTACTCTGTTAATCAGAATATGTACCGCTGTGGATGCTCCTCTACTCCGTTAATCAGAATATGTACTGCTGTGGACACTCTTCTACTCTGTTAATCAGAATATGTACCGCTGTGGATGCTCCTCTACTCTGTTAATCAGAATATGTACTGCTGTGGATGTTCCTCTACTCTGTTAATCAGAATATGTACCGCTGTGGATGCTCCTCTACTCTGGTAATCAGAATATGTACTGCTGTGGATGCTCCTCTACTCCTTTAATCAGAATATGTACCGCTGTGGATGCTCCTCTACTCTGTTAATCAGAATATGTACTGCTGTGGATGCTCCTCTACTCCTTTAATCAGAATATGTACCGCTGTGGATGCTCCTCTACTCTGGTAATCAGAATATGTACCGCTGTGGATGCTCCTCTACTCCGTTAATCAGAATATGTACCGCTGTGGATGCTCCTCTACTCCGTTAATCAGAATATGTACTGCTGTGGACACTCTTCTACTCTGTTAATCAGAATATGTACCGCTGTGGATGCTCCTCTACTCTGTTAATCAGAATATGTACTGCTGTGGATGTTCCTCTACTCTGTTAATCAGAATATGTACCGCTGTGGATGCTCCTCTACTCTGGTAATCAGAATATGTACTGCTGTGGATGCTCCTCTACTCCTTTAATCAGAATATGTACTGCTGTGGATGCTCCTCTACTCCGTTAATCAGAATATGTACCGCTGTGGATGCTCCTCTACTCTGTTAATCAGAATATGTACCGCTGTGGATGCTCCTCTACATTGTTTATCAACAAAAGTGCTGGGGCAAAAGAGTGGCGCTGTTTCAACAAATGTGGATTCCATCTTCAAGTGTTAAAACAACCTTAATAATGTAAAAAGTGTTAAAATAACAGCATAAAAATCTACTTTCATAAAATACTGATTTTACCATCTGGAACAGCTAGAAGAACAAGACAGGCTGTGCCTCCGAAGAACAGGGCGATGGCCTGACACATCCTCCGTCCAAAGTGTTCTATGAGGGGCAGGGAGCCCAGTCGGGCAGGGAGCTCAGCAATGCCAAAGATCAGCTGGGTCAGATAGATGTCCAGACCAAAGTTACCCACGTTTAGACTCACCCCATAGTACACCAGACTGGTTACAAACCTGAGAGCGAGAGAGAGCAAGAGAAAGTGAGAGAGACCAAAAATTCCAAATGGCTATACTTATATATCATCCTCAGCTTTGGCATCTTCCCCAATATTTGGAACCAAGAACTGATCACCCCAATCCACAAAATTGGAGACAAATTTGAACCCAATAACTACCGTGGGATATGTGTCAACAGAAACCTTTGGAAAATCCTCTGAATTATCATTAACAGCAGACTCATACATTTCCTCAGTGAAAAGAATGTACTGAGCAAATGGCAAATTGGCTTTTTACCAATGACAGACCACGTATTCACCCTGCCCACACAAATTGACAAACAAACAAAACAAAACAAAGTCTTCTCATGTTTTGTTGATTTCAAAAAGCTATTGATTCAATTTGGCATGAGGGTTTCCTATACAAATTGATGGAAAGTGGTGTTGGGGGAGAAACATACCACATTACAAAATCCATGTACACAAACAACAAGTGTGTGGTTAAGTTTGGCAAAAAAACACATTTCTTCCACAGTGCCGTGGGGTGAGACAAGGATGCAGCTTGAGCCCCACCCTCTTCAACATATATATACACATATTGGCGAGGGCAGCACCCAACCGAACCCGACTAGAATCTGAAGTCAAATGTCTACTGTTTGCTGATGATCTGGTGGTTCTGTCCCCAACTAAGGAGGGCCTACAGCAGCACCTAGATCTTCTGTACAGATTCTGTCAGACCTGGGGACGGACAGTAGATCTCATTAAGACAAAAAAATAATGGTGTTCCAAAAAAGGTCCAGTTGCCGGGACCACAAATACAAATTCCATCTAGACACTGTTGCCCTAGAGCACACACAAAAACAATACATACCTCGGCCTAAACGTAAGCGCCACAGGTAACTTAAACAAAGCTGTGAACGATCTGAGACAAGGCAAGAAGGGCATTCTATGCCATCAAAAGGAACATAAAATTCAACATACCAATTACGATCTGGCGAAAGATCTTGAATAAGTTAAAGAACCCATTGCCCTTTATGGTTGGGTCCGCTCATTGAGACTCTGCATGCAGAATTCAGCAAAAAATATCCTCTATGTACAAGGTAAAACACCAAATAATGCATGCAGAGCAGAATTAGGCCAATACCCGCTAATGATCAAAATCCAGAAAAGAGCCGTTAAATTCTACAACCACCTAAAAGGAAGAGATTCCCAAACCTTCCATAACAAACCACAGAGAGATGAACCTGGAGAAAAGTCCCCTAAGCAAGCTGGTCCAAACACAAACTGAACCCACAGAGCCCCAGTGCAGCAACACAAAGGGGACCCAACCAAATCATGAGAAAACGAAAAGAGAATTACATGACACATTGGAAAGAATTAACAAAAAAAACGGAGAAAACTAGAATGGTATTTGGCCCTAAACAGTGTGTACACAGTGGCAGATTACCTGACCACTGTGACTGACCCAAACTTAAGGAAAGCTTTGACTATGTACAAACTCAGTGAGAATATCCTTACTATTGAGAAAGGCCGTTGAAGGTAGACCTGGCTCTCAAGAGAATAGAGACTATGTGCACATTGCCCACAAAATGAGGTGGAAACTGAGCTGCACTTCCTAACCTCCTGCCAAATATATGACCATATTAGAGACACATATTTCCATCAGACTACACAGACCCACAAAGAATTAGAAAACAACCCCAATTTTGATAAACCCCCATATCTATTGAGTGAGTGTAATGTTTGAGAGAGAGAGAGAGAGAGAGAGAGAGAGAGAGAGAGAGAGAGAGAGAGAGAGAGACTAACCATTTATAGCTAACCTCTCAGATACCAGTGAGTGAGAAAAAACACTTTTGGATTGAGTGTCAGTCATGCCATTGTAATTTCAATATGGTCAATCATGGGTAGTTACTGTAAACATTGATGATGGAGAGGGTGCCACAAACAGTCCCATACTGACCAGATACAGCAGAGAATGAGGTACTGACCAGATAGAGGAGATAATGAGGTACTGACCAGATAAAGGAGAGAATGAGGTACTGACCAGATATAGGAAATAATTGGGTACTGACCAGATATAGGAAATAATTGGGTACTGACCAGATAGAGAAGAGAATGAGGTTGTGACCAGATAGAGAAGAGAATGAGGTACTGACCAGATAGAGGAGAGAATGAGGTACTGACCAGATAGAGCAGAGAATGAGGTACTGAACAGATAGAGCAGAGAATGAGGTACCGACCAGATAGAGCAGAGAATGAGATTCTGACCAGATATAGGAGATAATGAGGTACTGACCAGATAGAGGAGATAATTAGGTACTGACCAGATAGAGGAGAGAATGAGGTACTGACCAGATAAAGCTGAGAATTAGGTACTGACCAGATAAAGCTGAGAATTAGGTACTGACCAGATAAAGCTGAGAATGAGATTCTGACCAGATATAGGAAATAATGAGGTACTGACCAGATAGAGCAGAGAGTGAGGTTCTGACCAGATAGAGCAGAGAATTTGGTACTGACCAGTTAGAGCAGAGAATTGGGTACTGACCAGATAGAGCAGAGAATGAGGTACTGACCAGATAGAGCAGAGAATGAGGTACTGACCAGATAAAGCAGAGACTGAGGTTCTGACCAGATATAGGAGATAATGAGGTACTGACCAGATATAGGAGATAATGCGGTACTGAACAGATAGAGAAGAGAATGAGGTACTGACCAGATAGAGGAGAGAATGAGGTACTGACCAGATAGAGCAGAGAATGGGGTACTGACCAGATAGAGCCGAGAATGAGGTACTGTGACGACCCTCCCACTCTGTCTGCCGTATTCTGTCTTTGTTCTTGTTTCCTTATTAGGATGCCGGTGGGCGGAGTTGGGAGGGTCGTCAGCTTCATGGGAAACACCTGGGCCAGGTGTCTCCCAGGATAAATAGACCTCTTCCACATTCATGGAGGAACTCTCTCCATGCAGACACCTTTGTAGATCGTGTTGTGGTTCTTGGTGGCCTTTTGTTTGTTTGCTTTGGCACCTTTCAATACCCTGCATTATCACATTCATGCATGCAAAACACTCACTTACACTACTGATTACTGATTACACACACCATTGTATATTTTCCTTAGTTGCTTTAGTTAATAAATATATATTTTGTTACTCCTTATCTCCACGTTGTCTCCCTTTGTTACGGGCTTTGAGCTGGTACGTGACCAGATATAGGAGATAATGAGGTACTGACCAGATAGAGCCGAGAATGAGGTACTGACCAGATATAGGAGAGAATGAGGTACTGACCAGATAGAGAAGAGAATGAGGTTCTGACCAGATAGAGCAGAGAATGAGGTACTGACCAGATAGAGGAGAGAATGAGGTACTGACCAGATAGAGAAGAGAATGAGGTACTGACCAGATAGAGCCGAGAATGAGGTACTGACCAGATAGAGCAGAGAATGAGGTACTGACCATATATAGCAGAGAATGAGGTACTTACCAGATATAGCAGAGAATGAGAGCCCGTTTTCTCAAGTAGGGGATCCTGAAGAGGTCCAACATACTGCCCGTCTTGGTCGAGCCCTCCTCCTCCAGCTGCAGAGGAAGATCAAATAAAATTAAATTGTATTAGTCACCTGACAAATACAACAGGTAGACCTTACAGGGAAATGCTTTCTTACGAACCCCTAACCAAGCAGTTTAAAAAAATACAGATAAGAATAACAGATAAAAGTAACAAGTAATTAAAGAGCAGCAGTAAAAAATAATATATACAGGGGGGTGCCGGTATAGAGTCAATGTTTATTATTTATTATTTTTTCACCTTTATTTAACCAGGTAGGCCAGTTGAGAACAAGTTCTCATTGACAACTGTGACCAGGCCAAGATCAAGCAAAACAGTGCAACACAAACAACAACACAGAGTTACACATGGAATAAACAACTGTACAGTCAATAACACAATAGAAACATCTATATACAGTGTGTGCAAATTAAGTAAGGAGGTAAGGCAATAAATAGGCCAATAGTGGTGAAGTAATTACAATTTAGCCATTTACACTGGAGTGATATATATGCAGATGAGGATGTGCAAGTAGAAATACTGGTGTGCAAAAGAGCAGAAAAACAAAAACAAATATGGGGATGAGGTAGGTAGTTGGTTGGATGGGCTATTTACAGATGGGCTGTATACAGCTGCAGTGATCTGTGAGCTGCTCTGACAGCTGACGCTTAAAGTTAGTAAGGGAACACCCCCCTGAAATGTACAAAAATGAATGGGAAGTCATTGACACTGTACAAACCATATACAGTACATGGTGTCCAATACCACTCAATTCAGCGTTGTTTCATTCAAAGTTGATTGCAAATGCCATATGGCAAATGCCAAGTGTAACACTGCAAAAATCCAACAGATGGCGAGTGCGCTCCACCATGATTTTTTATATTGCAAATGTAACACAAGTCAAGACCCAAAAGAACAATTTTGAAAAGCGGAAAAAAAATTCAAAAACTTATCACCCCCTTAAAAAAGTGCTTTCTGGACAATTTTTCGAAATTCTTTTGTTTTTCTTTTGTCAATTACACATGTGTAAGAACTGTATGAATATACTTTTGTCAAATTTTATTATCGTTATTTATTTATTTTATTTATTTTTTTGTATTATTATTATTTTTTTTACCTGTGCATAAGTCCATTTGCAATATGATTTCATAGGAAGTCAAAAGTCAAAAGTAACTTTTTGGGGGGGCCAAATGCCATAAGAAATGTCCAAATGCAATATGAAAGATTTGAAAGTGCCAAATCAGGATTTTATGTCCATTTGCCAAAATACTGCAGAAATGCAAAATTGACTGGCCTGATGAACTCGGGATGGCCGGGCAGTGACAGTGGTTCCTCTCCATAGCTCATTGTGTTGATTTCATCATGTCCATTTGGTGATGTTTTTCACTGTTGAAACATATTGCAAATGCACATGCATTTGCAATATGTTTCAATGGGCATTTACCATCACGAATTTGTCGTGATATCTATTCGATAATATATCCGTCGGGACAATTCGTTTTTCAGTAGGACCGATTGGAGTAATGGCTACCTCTGTATTTTACGCGAGAGTCACCCTGGGAGCCATCAGGTGACCACTTACGCAATGTAGCCACCTACGGCTATTCTTCAACATAAATGTGTAAAACTACGTCACAATGCTGTAGACACCTTGGGGAACACGTAGAAAGCGTTAGCTGGTTGATAGCACATTCACAGCTCAATAGGGACTTATTGGAACGCAGCGCTTTCAAAATATGGGGCACTTCCGGATTGGATTTTTCTCAGGCTTTCGCCTGCAACATCAATTCTGTTATACTCACAGACAATATATTTACAGTTTTGGAAACGTTAGAGTGTTTTCTATCCAAATCTGTCAATTATATGCATATTCTAGCATCTTGTCCTGCCAAAAATGAAAATACTGCCCCTAGAGTCGCAACAGGTTTCAACCCTTCGAAACAGCCCCTATGACACCAATTATGGCACTTCCGGTTGGCACAGGAAGCTAAACGTAAACACACATCCTCATTGGGGTATGCTATTACAGAATCCTGAGTTTTAAGTCTATACGTTTAGAATTGACTGATCTACACAGGGTTGAATGCAGTGATTTTCTTAATTGCAGGTTATGTATATCAAAACACTTTAAAGACACATATAAGGAGGGATGTCATTGTAATCTGTGAGATAAAAAAAAACAGATTTACTGTTACGGGTTAATGCCACATGGTCAAGGTTAGGCTTGCACAGATCGGGAGGACCTCAGGAACGTACCTGAGGTCGAATTGTGCTTCTCACCCTAACGGTTCTCTCTCTCTTCTGGTCAGACTCCGGAGACGGGCACATCGTGCACCACTCCCTAGCATTCTTCTCGCCAATGTCCAGTCTCTTGACAACAAGGTTGATGAAATCCGAGCAATGGTAGCATTCCAGAGGGACATCAGAGACTGTAACGTTCTTTGCTTCACGGAAACATGGCTCACTGGAGAGACGCTATCGGAGTCGGTGCAGCCAGCTGGTTTCTCCACGCATCGCGCCGACAGAAACAAACATCTTTCTGGTAAGAAGAGGGGCGGGGGCGTATGCTTTATGGTTAACGAGACGTGGTGTGGCCATAACAACATACAGGAACTCAAGTCCTTCTGTTCACCTGATTTAGAATTCCTCACAATCAAATGTCGACCGCATTATCTACCAAGGGAATTCTCTTCGATTATAATCACAGCCGTATATATTCCCCCCCAAGGAGACACATCGTAGGCTCTGAACAAACTTTATTTGTCTCTTTGCAAACTGGAATCCATATATCCGGAGGCTGCATTCATTGTAGCTGGGGATTTTAAGAAGGCTAATCTGAAAACAAGACTCCCTAAATTGTATCAGCATATCGATTGCCCAACCAGGGCTGGAAAAACCTTGGATCATTGCTATTCTAACTTCCGCGACGCATATAAGGCCCTGCCCCGCTCTCCTTTCGGAAAAGCTGACCACGACTCCATTTTGTTGATCCCTGCCTACAGACAGAAACTAAAACAAGAAGCTGTCGCGCTGAGGTCTGTTCAACGCTGGTCCGACCAATCTGATTCCACACTCCAAGACTGCTTCCATCACGTGGACTGGGATATGTTTCGTATTGCGTCAGACAACAACATTGACGAATACGCTGATTCGGTGAGCGAGTTCATTAGAACGTGCGTTGAAGATGTCGTTCCCATAGCAACTATTAAAATATTCCCAAACCAGAAACCGTGGATTGATGGCAGCATTCGCGTGAAACCCTGGGTCTCGACCCCGCCCTGTGCAACTGGGTACTGGACTTCCTGACGGGCCGCCCCCAGGTGGTGAGGGTAGGCAACAACATCTCCACCCCGCTGATCCTCAACACTGGGGCCCCACAAGGGTGCGTTCTGAGCCCTCTCCTGTACTCCCTGTTCACCCACGACTGCGTGGCCACGCACGCCTCCAACTCAATCATTAAGTTTGCGGACGACACAACAGTGGTAGGCTTGATTACCAACAACGACGAGACGGCCTACAGGGAGGAGGTGAGGGCCCTCGGAGTGTGGTGTCAGGAAATTAACCTCACACTAAACGTCAACAAAACTAAGGAGATGATTGTGGATTTCAGGAAACAGCAGAGGGAACACCCCCCTATCCACATCGATGGAACAGTAGTGGAGAGGGTAGCAAGTTTTAAGTTCCTCGGCGTACACATCACAGACAAACTGAATTGGTCCACCCACACAGACAGCATCGTGAAGAAGGCGCAGCAGCGCTTCTTCAACCTCAGGAGGCTGAAGAAATTCGGCTTGTCACCAAAAGCACTCACAAACTTCTACAGATGCACAATCGAGAGCATCCTGTCGGGCTGTATCACCGCCTGGTACGGCAACTGCTCCGCCCACAACCGTAAGGCTCTCCAGAGGGTAGTGAGGTCTGCACAACGCATCACCGGGGGCAAACTACCTGCCCTCCAGGACACCTACACCACCCGATGTCACAGGAAGGCCATAAAGATCATCAAGGACAACAACCACCCGAGCCACTGCCTGTTCACCCCGCTATCATCCAGAAGGCGAGGTCAGTACAGGTGCATCAAAGCTGGGACCGAGAGACTGAAAAACAGCTTCTATCTCAAGGCCATCAGACTGTTAAACAGCCACCACTAACATTGAGCGGCTGCTGCCAACACACCGACTCAACTCCAGCCACTTTAATAATGAGAATTGATGGGAAATGATGTAAAATATATCACTAGCCACTTTAAACAATGCTACCTAATACAATGTTTACATACCCTAGATCATTCATCTCATATGTATATACTGTACTCTATATCATCTACTGCATCTTCATGTAATACATGTCTCACTAGCCACTTTAACTATTCCACTTTGTTTACATACTCATCTCATATGTATATACTGCACTCAATACCATCTACTGTATCTTGCCTATCACGCTCTGTACCATCACTCATTCATATATCTTTATGTACATATTCTTTACCTACTTACACTTGTGTCTATAAGGTAGTAGTTTTGGAATTGTTAGCTAGATTACTTGTTGATTACTTGTTGTTATTACTGCATTGTCGGAACTAGAAGCACAAGCATTTCGCTACACTCGCATTAACATCTGCTAACCATGTGTATGTGACAAATACCATTTGATTTGATTTGATTTGACTGTCACCCAAAAGCAAATTAAATTTAGGGACATGCTTCATTTTGGGCATACTTTTTCTCATGGTCGCTGCGCTTAAACCGAGCGAGCTACGGTCAAGCGGGGCATCTCGTTGAACTCGGCACGGCCTAGAGAATATGGAAATGCCATTGCAGGCTCTGTGTGTCTTTAAGCACCGCACTTTGTCACTCCATCCTTGCTGTGTGTGTATGTGTGTGTGCGTGTGAGAGGTTTTTCTATGACATCTGTTGGGAGAAATGACTGATTTACAGATCATGAGGGTTACCTAGTCACACATATGAAGTTTTGGAAAGATGTGACTTTTTTAACCCTTCGAAACAGACACTGTGACCCCAATTAAAGGCACTTCCGGTTGGTACAGGAAGTTATAAGTAAACACATATCTTGCTTGGGCTTGCTCTTACAGAATCCTGAGTTTAAAGTCTTTATGTTAAGAATTGACTGATCTACACAGGGTTGAATGCAGTCATATAGTAATAGTGATGATAACCTGGATGCCAGTATGATAGTGATGATAACCTGGATGTCAGTATGATAGTGGTGATAATAACCTACTGGATGTTAGTATGATAGTGATGATAATAACCTGCTGGATGTTAGTATGATAGTGATGATAACCTGCTGTATGTTAGTATGATAGTGATGATGACCTGGATGTTAGTATGATAGTGATGGTAACCTGGATGTAGGTATGATAGTGATGATAATAACCTGCTGGATGTTAGTATGATAGTGATGATAATAACCTGCTGGATGTTAGTATGATAGTGATGATAACCTGGATGTTAGTATGATAGTGATGATAATAACCTGCTGGATGTTAGTATGATAGTGATGATAATAACCTGCTGGATGTTAGTATGATAGTGATGATAACCTGGATGTTAGTATGATAGTGATGGTAACCTGGATGTAGGTATGATAGTGATGATAATAACCTGCTGGATGTTAGTATGATAGTGATGATAACCTGGATGTTAGTATGATAGTGATGATAACCTGGATGTTAGTAAGATAGTGATAATAACATGCTGGGTGTTAGTATGATAGTGATTATAACCTGGATGTTAGTATGATAGTGATGATAACCTGGATGTTAGTATGGTAGTGATGATAATAACCTGCTGGATGTTAGTACGATAGTGATGATAACCTGCTGGATGTTAGTATGATAGTGATAATATCCTCCTGGATGTCAGTATGATAGTGATGATAACCTGGATGTCAGTATGATAGTGATGATAACCTGGATGTTAGTATGATAGTGATATAACCTGGATGTCAGTATGATAGTGATGATAATAACCTGCTGGATGTTAGTATGATAGTGATGATAACCTGGATGTTAGTATGATTGTGATGTTTATAACCTGCTGGATGTCAGTATGATAGTGATGATAACCTGGATGTTAGTATGATAGTGATGATAATAACCTGCTGAATGTTGGTATGATAGTGATGATAACCTGGATGTTAGTATGATAGCAATGATAATAACCTGCTGGATGTTAGTAGGATGGTGATGATAACCTGGATGTAAGAATGATAGTGATGATAATAACCTGCTGGGTGTTAGTATGATAGTGATGATAATAACCTGCTGGATGTTAGTATGATAGTGATGATAACCTGGATGTTAGTATGATAGTGATGGTAACCTGGATGTAAGTATGATAGTGATGATAATAACCTGCTGGATGTTAGTATGATAGTGATGATAACCTGGATGTTAGTATGATAGTGATGATAACCTGGATGTTAGTAAGATAGTGATAATAACATGCTGGGTGTTAGTATGATAGTGATTATAACCTGGATGTTAGTATGATAGTGATGATAACCTGGATGTTAGTATGGTAGTGATGATAATAACCTGCTGGATGTTAGTACGATAGTGATGATAACCTGCTGGATGTTAGTATGATAGTGATAATAACCTCCTGGATGTCAGTATGATAGTGATGATAACCTGGATGTCAGTATGATAGTGATGATAACCTGGATGTTAGTATGATAGTGATATAACCTGGATGTCAGTATGATAGTGATGATAATAACCTGCTGGATGTTAGTATGATAGTGATGATAACCTGGATGTTAGTATGATTGTGATGTTTATAACCTGCTGGATGTCAGTATGATAGTGATGATATCCTGGATGTTAGTATGATAGTGATGATAATAACCTGCTGAATGTTGGTATGATAGTGATGATAACCTGGATGTTAGTATGATAGCAATGATAATAACCTGCTGGATGTTAGCAGGATGGTGATGATAACCTGGATGTAAAAATGATAGTGATGATAATAACCTGCTGGGTGTTAGTATGATAGTGATGATAATAACCTGCTGGATGTTAGTATGATAGTGATGATAACCTGGATGTAAGTATGATAGTGATGATAATAACCTGCTGGATGTTAGTATGATAGTGATGATAACCTGGATGTTAGTATGATAGTGACGATAACCTGGATGTTAGTATGATAGTGATAATAACATGCTGGGTGTTAGTATGATAGTGATTATAACCTGGATGTTAGTATGATAGTGATGATAACCTGGATGTTAGCATGATAGTGATGATAACCTGGATGTCAGTATGATAGTGATAATAACCTGCTGGATGTTAGTATGATAGTGATAGTAAACTGGATGTTATTATGATCGTGATGATAATAACCTGCTGGATGTTAGTATGATAGTGATGATAATAACCTGCTGGATGTCAGTATGATAGTGAGGATAACCTGGATGTTAGTATGATAGTGATGATAATAACCTGCTGGATGTTAGTACGATAGTGATGATAACCTGCTGGATGTTAGTATGATAGTGATAATAACCTCCTGGATGTCAGTATGATAGTGATTAAAAACCGGGATGTTAGTATGATAGTGATGATAACCTGGATGTTAGTATGATAGTGATGATAACCTGGATGTTAGTATGATAGTGATGATAACCTGGATGTTAGTATGATAGTGATAGTAACCTCCTGGATGTCAGTAAGATAGTGATGATAACCTGGATGTTAGTATGATAGTGATGATAACCTGGATGTTAGTATGATAGTGATGATAACCTGGATGTTAGTATGATAGTGATAATAACCTGCTGGATGTCAGTATGATAGTGATGATAACCTCCTGGATGTCAGTATGATAGTGATGATAATAACCTCCTGGATGTCAGTATGATAGTGATGATAACCTCCTGGATGTTAGTATGATAGTGATAATAACCTGCTGGATGTTAGTATGATAGTGATGATAACCTCCTGGATGTCAGTATGATAGTGATGATAACCTCCTTGATGTCAGTATGATAGTGATGATAACCTGGATGTTAGTATGATAGTGATGATAACCTGGATGTTAGTATGATAGTGATGATAACCTGGATGTTAGTATGATAGTGATATAACCTGGATGTCAGTATCATAGTGATGATAATAACCTGCTGGATGTTAGTATGATAGTGATGATAACCTGGATGTTAGTATGATTGTGATGTTTATATCCTACTGGATGTCAGTATGATAGTGATGATAACCTGGATGTTAGTATGATAGTGATGATAATAACCTGCTGAATGTTGGTATGATAGTGATGATAACCTGGCTGTTAGTATGATAGCAATTATAATAACCTGCTGGATGTTAGTAGGATAGTGATGATAACCTGGATGTTAGTATGATAGTGATGATAATAACCTGCTGGATGTTAGTATGATAGTGATGATAACCTTGATGTTAGTATGATAGTGATGATAACCTGGATGTTAGTATGATAGTGATAATAACATGCTGGGTGTTAGTATGATAGTGATGATAACCTGGATGTTAGTATGATAGTGATGATAACCTGGATGTTAGAATGATAGTGATAATAACCTGCTGGATGTTAGTATGATAGTGATGATAACCTGGATGTCAGTATGATAGTGATAATAACCTGCTGGATGTTAGTATGATAGTGATAGTAAACTGGATGTTATTATGATAGTGATGATAATAGCCTGCTGGATGTTAGTATGATAGTGATGATAATAACCTGCTGGATGTCGGTATGATAGTGAGGATAACCTGGATGTTAGTATGATAGTGATGATAATAACCTGCTGGATGTTAGTACGATAGTGATGATAACCTGCTGGATGTTAGTATGATAGTGATAATAACCTCCTGGATGTCAGTATGATAGTGATGATAACCGGGATGTTAGTATGATAGTGATGATAACCTGGATGTTAGTATGATAGTGATGATAACCTGGATGTTAGTATGATAGTGATAATAACCTGCTGGATGTCAGTATGATAGTGATAATAACCTCCTGGATGTCAGTATGATAGTGATGATAACCGGGATGTTAGTATGATAGTGATGATAACCTGGATGTTAGTATGATAGTGATGATAACCTGGATGTTAGTATGATAGTGATGATAACCTGGATGTTAGTATGATAGTGATAATAACCTGCTGGATGTCAGTATGATAGTGATAATAACCTCCTGGATGTTAGTATGATAGTGATGATAACCTGGATGTTAGTGATGATTACCTGGATGTTAGTATGATAGTGATAATAACCTCCTGGATGTTAGTATGATAGTGATGATAACCTGGATGTTAGTATGATAGTGATGCTAACCTGGATGTTAGTGTGATAGTGATGATAACCTGGATGTTAGTATGATAGTGATGCTAACCTGCTGGATGTTAGTATGATAGTGATGGTAATAACCTCCTGGATGTTAGTATGATAGTGATGATAACCTGGATGTTAGTATGATATTGATGCTAACCTGCTGGATGTTAGTATGATAGTGATGATAATAACCTCCTGGATGTTAGTATGATAGTGATGATAACCTGGATGTCAGTATGACAGTGATGATAATAACCTGCTGGATGTTAGTATGATAGTGATAATAACCTGGATGTTAGTATGATAGTGATGATAATAACCTGCTGGATGTCAGTATGATAGTGATGATAGCCTGGATGTCAGTATGATAGTGATGATAACCTGGATGTCAGTATGACTGTGATGATAATAACCTGCTGGATGTTAGTATGATAGTGATAATAACCTGGATGTTAGTATGATAGTGATGCTAATAACCTGCTGGATGTCAGTATGATAGTGATGATAACCTGGATGTTAGTATGATAGTGATGATAATAACCTGCTGGATGTCAGTATGATAGTGATGATAACCTGGATGTTAGTATGATAGTGATGATAATAACCTGCTGGATGTTAGTATGATAGTGATGATAACCTGGATGTTAGTATGATAGTGATGATAACCTGGGTGTTAGTATGATAGTGATGATAATAACCTGCTGGATGTTAGTATGATAGTGATGATAACCTGGATGTTAGTATGACAGTGATAATAACCTGCTGGGTGTCAGTGTGATAGTGATGATAACCTCCTGGATGATAGCGATGATAATAACCTGCTGGATGTTTGTATGATGGTGATGATAACCTGGATGTTAGTACGATAGTGATGATAACCTGGATGTCAGTATGATAGTGATGATAACCTTCTGGATGTTAGTATGATAGTGATGATAACCTGGACGTTAGTATGATAGTGATGATAACCTGGATGTTAGTGATGATGACCTGGATGTTGTATGATAGTGATGATAATAACCTGCTGGATGTTTGTATGATGGTGATGATAACCTGGATGTTAGTATGATAGTGGTGATAACCTGGATGTCAGTATGATAGTGACATAACCTGGATGTTAGACTGATAGTGATGATAACCTGGATGTCAGTATGATAGTGATGATAACCTGGATGTTAGTATGATAGCAATGATAATAACCTGCTGGATGTTAGTAGGATGGTGATGATAACCTGGATGTAAGAATGATAGTGATGATAATAACCTGCTGGGTGTTAGTATGATAGTGATGATAATAACCTGCTGGATGTTAGTATGATAGTGATGATAACCTGGATGTTAGTATGATAGTGATGGTAACCTGGATGTAAGTATGATAGTGATGATAATAACCTGCTGGATGTTAGTATGATAGTGATGATAACCTGGATGTTAGTATGATAGTGATGATAACCTGGATGTTAGTAAGATAGTGATAATAACATGCTGGGTGTTAGTATGATAGTGATTATAACCTGGATGTTAGTATGATAGTGATGATAACCTGGATGTTAGTATGGTAGTGATGATAATAACCTGCTGGATGTTAGTACGATAGTGATGATAACCTGCTGGATGTTAGTATGATAGTGATAATAACCTCCTGGATGTCAGTATGATAGTGATGATAACCTGGATGTCAGTATGATAGTGATGATAACCTGGATGTTAGTATGATAGTGATATAACCTGGATGTCAGTATGATAGTGATGATAATAACCTGCTGGATGTTAGTATGATAGTGATGATAACCTGGATGTTAGTATGATTGTGATGTTTATAACCTGCTGGATGTCAGTATGATAGTGATGATATCCTGGATGTTAGTATGATAGTGATGATAATAACCTGCTGAATGTTGGTATGATAGTGATGATAACCTGGATGTTAGTATGATAGCAATGATAATAACCTGCTGGATGTTAGCAGGATGGTGATGATAACCTGGATGTAAAAATGATAGTGATGATAATAACCTGCTGGGTGTTAGTATGATAGTGATGATAATAACCTGCTGGATGTTAGTATGATAGTGATGATAACCTGGATGTAAGTATGATAGTGATGATAATAACCTGCTGGATGTTAGTATGATAGTGATGATAACCTGGATGTTAGTATGATAGTGACGATAACCTGGATGTTAGTATGATAGTGATAATAACATGCTGGGTGTTAGTATGATAGTGATTATAACCTGGATGTTAGTATGATAGTGATGATAACCTGGATGTTAGCATGATAGTGATGATAACCTGGATGTCAGTATGATAGTGATAATAACCTGCTGGATGTTAGTATGATAGTGATAGTAAACTGGATGTTATTATGATCGTGATGATAATAACCTGCTGGATGTTAGTATGATAGTGATGATAATAACCTGCTGGATGTCAGTATGATAGTGAGGATAACCTGGATGTTAGTATGATAGTGATGATAATAACCTGCTGGATGTTAGTACGATAGTGATGATAACCTGCTGGATGTTAGTATGATAGTGATAATAACCTCCTGGATGTCAGTATGATAGTGATTAAAAACCGGGATGTTAGTATGATAGTGATGATAACCTGGATGTTAGTATGATAGTGATGATAACCTGGATGTTAGTATGATAGTGATGATAACCTGGATGTTAGTATGATAGTGATAGTAACCTCCTGGATGTCAGTAAGATAGTGATGATAACCTGGATGTTAGTATGATAGTGATGATAACCTGGATGTTAGTATGATAGTGATGATAACCTGGATGTTAGTATGATAGTGATAATAACCTGCTGGATGTCAGTATGATAGTGATGATAACCTCCTGGATGTCAGTATGATAGTGATGATAATAACCTCCTGGATGTCAGTATGATAGTGATGATAACCTCCTGGATGTTAGTATGATAGTGATAATAACCTGCTGGATGTTAGTATGATAGTGATGATAACCTCCTGGATGTCAGTATGATAGTGATGATAACCTCCTTGATGTCAGTATGATAGTGATGATAACCTGGATGTTAGTATGATAGTGATGATAACCTGGATGTTAGTATGATAGTGATGATAACCTGGATGTTAGTATGATAGTGATATAACCTGGATGTCAGTATCATAGTGATGATAATAACCTGCTGGATGTTAGTATGATAGTGATGATAACCTGGATGTTAGTATGATTGTGATGTTTATATCCTACTGGATGTCAGTATGATAGTGATGATAACCTGGATGTTAGTATGATAGTGATGATAATAACCTGCTGAATGTTGGTATGATAGTGATGATAACCTGGCTGTTAGTATGATAGCAATTATAATAACCTGCTGGATGTTAGTAGGATAGTGATGATAACCTGGATGTTAGTATGATAGTGATGATAATAACCTGCTGGATGTTAGTATGATAGTGATGATAACCTTGATGTTAGTATGATAGTGATGATAACCTGGATGTTAGTATGATAGTGATAATAACATGCTGGGTGTTAGTATGATAGTGATGATAACCTGGATGTTAGTATGATAGTGATGATAACCTGGATGTTAGAATGATAGTGATAATAACCTGCTGGATGTTAGTATGATAGTGATGATAACCTGGATGTCAGTATGATAGTGATAATAACCTGCTGGATGTTAGTATGATAGTGATAGTAAACTGGATGTTATTATGATAGTGATGATAATAGCCTGCTGGATGTTAGTATGATAGTGATGATAATAACCTGCTGGATGTCGGTATGATAGTGAGGATAACCTGGATGTTAGTATGATAGTGATGATAATAACCTGCTGGATGTTAGTACGATAGTGATGATAACCTGCTGGATGTTAGTATGATAGTGATAATAACCTCCTGGATGTCAGTATGATAGTGATGATAACCGGGATGTTAGTATGATAGTGATGATAACCTGGATGTTAGTATGATAGTGATGATAACCTGGATGTTAGTATGATAGTGATAATAACCTGCTGGATGTCAGTATGATAGTGATAATAACCTCCTGGATGTCAGTATGATAGTGATGATAACCGGGATGTTAGTATGATAGTGATGATAACCTGGATGTTAGTATGATAGTGATGATAACCTGGATGTTAGTATGATAGTGATGATAACCTGGATGTTAGTATGATAGTGATAATAACCTGCTGGATGTCAGTATGATAGTGATAATAACCTCCTGGATGTTAGTATGATAGTGATGATAACCTGGATGTTAGTGATGATTACCTGGATGTTAGTATGATAGTGATAATAACCTCCTGGATGTTAGTATGATAGTGATGATAACCTGGATGTTAGTATGATAGTGATGCTAACCTGGATGTTAGTGTGATAGTGATGATAACCTGGATGTTAGTATGATAGTGATGCTAACCTGCTGGATGTTAGTATGATAGTGATGGTAATAACCTCCTGGATGTTAGTATGATAGTGATGATAACCTGGATGTTAGTATGATATTGATGCTAACCTGCTGGATGTTAGTATGATAGTGATGATAATAACCTCCTGGATGTTAGTATGATAGTGATGATAACCTGGATGTCAGTATGACAGTGATGATAATAACCTGCTGGATGTTAGTATGATAGTGATAATAACCTGGATGTTAGTATGATAGTGATGATAATAACCTGCTGGATGTCAGTATGATAGTGATGATAGCCTGGATGTCAGTATGATAGTGATGATAACCTGGATGTCAGTATGACTGTGATGATAATAACCTGCTGGATGTTAGTATGATAGTGATAATAACCTGGATGTTAGTATGATAGTGATGCTAATAACCTGCTGGATGTCAGTATGATAGTGATGATAACCTGGATGTTAGTATGATAGTGATGATAATAACCTGCTGGATGTCAGTATGATAGTGATGATAACCTGGATGTTAGTATGATAGTGATGATAATAACCTGCTGGATGTTAGTATGATAGTGATGATAACCTGGATGTTAGTATGATAGTGATGATAACCTGGGTGTTAGTATGATAGTGATGATAATAACCTGCTGGATGTTAGTATGATAGTGATGATAACCTGGATGTTAGTATGACAGTGATAATAACCTGCTGGGTGTCAGTGTGATAGTGATGATAACCTCCTGGATGATAGCGATGATAATAACCTGCTGGATGTTTGTATGATGGTGATGATAACCTGGATGTTAGTACGATAGTGATGATAACCTGGATGTCAGTATGATAGTGATGATAACCTTCTGGATGTTAGTATGATAGTGATGATAACCTGGACGTTAGTATGATAGTGATGATAACCTGGATGTTAGTGATGATGACCTGGATGTTGTATGATAGTGATGATAATAACCTGCTGGATGTTTGTATGATGGTGATGATAACCTGGATGTTAGTATGATAGTGGTGATAACCTGGATGTCAGTATGATAGTGACATAACCTGGATGTTAGACTGATAGTGATGATAACCTGGATGTCAGTATGATAGTGATGATAACCTGGATGTTAGTATGATAGTGATGCTGGATGTTAGTATGATAGCGATGACGGTGTAACTAACCTTGTCCAGCAGGGCTTCAGGGACCTCCCTTCTGTTGACTCTCGCTGCTCTGCGGACCTCCTGGCGAGCCTCCTCCTTTCGACCCTGGGTCATCAGCCACCGAGCTGACTCTGGGAGGATCCTAACAGATTATCAGGGATGGTTGAGTCAAGGATGGGTCCAGAAAAAATCAGTCATGAGTCTTTTTTTAACCTTTATTTAACTAGGCAGGTCAGTTTAGAACAAATTCTTATTTTCACTGACGGCTTAGGAACAGTGGGTTAACTGCCTGTTCAGGGACAGAACGACAGACCTTGTCAGCTCGGGGGTTTGAACTTGCAACCTTCCGGTTACTAGTCCAACGCTCTAACCACTAGGCTACCCTGCCACCCCAAAATAGATGGGTGGAGTAGGCTTCTCTAAAGCCAGACTGACGGGTCAGAGGTTAGAGGTAAAAGGGTTGGAGGTTAGAGACGTACCAATAGAATACCCCGAGGAACAGGACAGGGCTGCAGAGGATCAGCTGACAGAGTGACAGGTTAGAGGTCAGGGGTCAGTACATTCGAATAGAAAACCCAGAGGAACAAGACAGGGCTGGAGAGGACCAGCTGACAGACTGACAGGTTAGAGGTCAGGGGTCAGTACGTTCGAATAGAATACCCAGAGGAACAAGACAGGGCTGGAGAGGACCAGCTGACAGACTGACAGGTTAGAGGTCAGGGGCCAGAACGTACCAGTAGAATACCCCGAGGAACAGGACAGGGCTGAAGAGGACCAGCTGTAGGATCCTCCAGTCTCTGACCCCGTAGGCGATCCCAGACATCAGCATCAGACCAATGGCATAGAAACAGTGGGAGAAGATGGTGAACAGAGCCCTTTTGTTGTTACCAGTCCACTCAGCACCTGGTTAGAGGTCAGGGGTTAGAGGTCAGTGGTGAACAGAGCCCTCCTGTTGTTACCAGTCCACTCAGCACCTGGTTAGAGGTCAGGGGTTAGAGGTCAGTGGTGAACAGAGCCCTTTTGTTGTTACCAGTCCACTCAGCACCTGGTTAGAGGTCAGGGGTTAGAGGTCAGTGGTGAACAGAGCCCTCCTGTTGTTACCAGTCCACTCAGCACCTGGTTAGAGGTCAGGGGTTAGAGGTCAGTGGTGAACAGAGCCCTCCTGTTGTTACCAGTCCCCTCAGCACCTGGTTAGAGGTCAGGGGTTAGAGGTCAGTGGTGAACAGAGCCCTCCTGTTGTTACCAGTCCCCTCAGCACCTGGTTAGAGGTCAGGGGTTAGAGGTCAGTGGTGAACAGAGCCCTTTTGTTATTACCAGTCCACTCAGCACCTGGTTAGAGGTCAGGGGTTAGAGGTCAGTGGTGAACAGAGCTCTCCTGTTGTTACCAGTCCACTCAGCACCTGGTTAGAGGTCAGGGGTTACAGGTCAGTGGTGAACAGAGCCCTCCTGTTGTTACCAGTCCCCTCAGCACCTGGTTAGAGGTCAGAGGTCAGAGGTCAGTGGTGAACAGAGCCCTCCTGTTGTTACCAGTCTACTCAGCACCTGGTTAGTTACCTGGAGGATGGAAACACCTACAGTACATGCCAGAGGTGTCTGGCGGCCATGTCAGACATCTAGTATGGTAGTGTGCAACATGAGTCCTAGAGGGTTGCTGGGGTGCAGGATTTTGTTCCAGCCCAGCACTAACACAGCTTATTTCTGGGAAGTAAACAACTGTACCTCGCATTTCATTTCATTTCATTTGAAAGAAATTTGAGAGCTTTAGTTTTCACTACGTGAAAAGGTAGCTACGTACAGTTGAAGTTGTAAGTTTACATACACTCAGGTTGGAGTCATTAAAACTAGTTTTTCAACCACTTCACTTCTTATTAACAAACTATAGTTTTGGCAAGTCGGTTAGGACATCTACTTTGTGCATGACACAAGTAATTTGTCCAACCATTGTTTACAGACAGATTATTTCACTTATAATTCACTGTATCACAATTCCAGTGGGTCAGAAGTTTACATACACTAAGTTGACTGTGCCTTTAAACAGCTTGGAAAATTCAAGAAAATGTCATGGGTTTAGGAGCTTCTGATAGGTTTATTGACATAATTTGAGTCAATTGGAGGTGTACCTGTGGATTTATTTAAAGGCCTACCTTCAGACTCAGTGCCTCTTCGCTTGACGTCATGGGAAAATCAAAAGAAATCAGCCAAGACCTCAGAAGAAAAACTTGTAGACCTTCAAAAATGTCTGGTTCAACCTTGGGAGCAATTTCCAAATGCCTGAAGGTGGTACCACATTCATCTGTACAAACAATATTATGCACGTATAAACACCATAGGACCATGGAGCCGTCATACTGCTCAGGAAGTATACACGTTCTGTCTCCTAGAGATGAACGTACTTTGGTGCGAAAAGCGCAAATCAATCCCAGAACAACAGCAAAGTTTCTTGTGAAGATGCTGGAGGAAACAGGTACAAAAGTATCTATATCCACAGTAAAACAAGTCCTATATCGACATAATCTGAAAGGCCGCTCAGCAAGAAGCCAGACTACGGTTTGCAACTGCACATGGGGACAAAGATTGTACTTTTTGGAGAAATGTCCTCTGGTCTGATGAAACAAAAATAGAACTGTTTGGCCATAATGACCATCGTTATGTTTGGAGGAAAAAGGAGGAGGCTTGCAAGCCGAAGAACACCATCCCAACTGTGAAGCACGGGGGTGGCAGCATCATGTTTTGGGAGTGCTTTGCTGCAGGAGGGCCTGGTGCACTTCACAAAATAGATGGCATCATGAGGAGAGACAATTATGTGGATATATTGAAGCAACATCTCAAGACATCAGTTAAAGCTTGGTCGCAAATGGGTCTTCCAAATGGACAATGACCCCAAGCATATTTCCAAAGTTGTGGCAAAATGGCTTTAGGACAACAAAGTCAAGGTATTGGAGTGGCCATCACAAATCCCTGACCTCAGTCCTATAGAACATTTGTGGGCAGAACTGAAAAAGCGTGTGCAAGCAAGGAGGACTATAAACCTGACTCAGTTACACCAGCTCTGTCAGGAGGAATGGGACAAAATTGTGGGAAGCTTGTGGAAGGCTACCCAAAACGTTTGATCCAAGTCAAACAATTTAAAGGCAATGCTACCAAATAATAATTGAGTGTATGTAACCTTCTGACCCACTGGGAATGTGATGAAATAAATAAATCTGAAATAAATCATTCTCTCTACTATTATTCTGACATTTCACATTCTTAAAATAAAGTGGTGATCCTAACTGACCTAAGACAGGGAATTATTACTAGGATTAAATGTCAGGAATTGTGAACAACTGAGTTTAAGTATTTAACTAAGGTGTAGGTAAACTTCCGACTTCACCTGTTGTAGAACATCGCAGTGTACCCACCTAAGACATACGTGTTTATAGCGACGCCTGAGATGGTGGTGCCGACCATGAATCTGAAGGCTATGTAAACATAGATGTTGGGAGAGAAGGCTGCTCCCACGCTGAACAACAGCTGGACCAGCAAAGAGAGGAGGACCACAAAACGCCTACCATACCTGAGGCGAGAGAACAGGAAAAAAAGAGGGGAGAAGTGAGGGGGGAGGGGGGAGAGGAGAGGAGAGGAGAGGAGAGGAGAGGAGAGGAGAGCATCATTAACTACCTGTGGAGGAGAGGATAAAGGAAAGGAGGTGAGAGGAGAGGAGACAGGAAAGGAGGGGAGACAGGAAAGGAAGGGAGACAGCCTCTAACTACCTGTGGAGGAGAGGAGACAGGAGAGGAGAGACAGGAGAGGAGAGGAGACAGGAAAGGAGGGGAGACAGCCTCATTAACTACCTGTGGAGGAGAGAAGACAGCATGGTGGGCACTGGGTCCTCTTAAACCTGTAACCTCCAATACGACCCAGTGGGCTCGGATAACTGAAATATCTTCTAATAACCTCCAATAAGCCCCAGTGGGCTCGGATAACTGAAATATCTTCTAATAACCTCCAATAAGCCCCAGTGGGCTCAGATAACGGAAATATCTTCTAATAACCTCCAATAAGACCCAGTGGGCTCAGATAACTGAAATATCTTCTAATAACCTCCAATAAGCCCCAGTGGGCTCGGATAACTGAAATATCTTCTAATAACCTCCAATAAGCCCCAGTGGGCTCAGATAACGGAAATATCTGCGATAACTTCTAATAACCTAGAACTAGAATACCTTCTACAATTACAACTTGTGTTTGAATTTCCACAGTGAGACGTGCAATATGATACAGTTGCACTGATTAGATCAACAATCTGAGAGACGCACTGAGGGCATTGGTCCAAAGGTGCCTTTAGTTACAACAACAATACAACAGACTAGTGGAGTGATGTCTTTGGCATAACATATTGGCACTTGATTAGGAACATTCATTAACAGACAACTGAATAGAACCCATGTGTCATGTTTAAGAGCCATGAAAACAGACATTAGTCAGAGAAATGCCTAAAGGGTGAGCATGAGTTTCAGAACTCTGACAAGATGAGTCAGTGTTTCCCCAGGGGTGAACAGATGTGTCAGAGCTCTGATAGGATCATTTGAAATGAATAGTAATTGGCTCAATGGAAGTCTATGGGAACAGCTAGCTTGTAATTACGTTAACTCTAGTATCAATGCACCCCCCCACCACCACACACCCTGCTACCTTTGCCACCACCGCTGAAAAAAATCCCAAGGGAAACACTGGATGGGTCCATACCTGTCTGCCATTGGCCCAAACACCAGAGCACCGATCAGGAGCCCTGCCATGAAGATGGACTGGGACGCCTCGTTCAGACCACTGTTGGCACACACCAAGTTGAACTGAAGAGGATGGGAGGAAGAAGGAAGAGGAGAAGAAAGTAGAGGAGTCAGGGAGAACCATAATAGAGATTGCATAATAAGGACACGGCGTGCTGCAAAAAATATGTTCTGTTCTTAGAGACATATCTGTTCTGTTCCTGGAGACATATCTGTTCTGTTCTTAGAGACATATCTGTTCTGTTCCTGGAGACATATCTGTTCTGTTCCTGGAGACATATCTGTTCTGTTCTTGGAGACATATCTGTTCTGTTCTTGGAGACATATCTGTTCTGTTCTTGGAGACATATCTGTTCTGTTCCTGGAGACATATCTGTTCTGTTCCTGGAGACATATCTGTTCTGTTCTTGGAGACATATCTGTTCTGTTCCTGGAGACATATCTGTTCTGTTCTTAGAGACATATCTGTTCTGTTCTTGGAGACATATCTGTTCTGTTCTTGGAGACATATCTGTTCTGTTCCTGGAGACATATCTGTTCTGTTCTTGGAGACATATCTGTTCTGTTCTTGGAGACATATCTGTTCTGTTCTTGGAGACATATCTGTTCTGTTCTTAGAGACATATCTGTTCTGTTCCTGGAGACATATCTGTTCTGTTCCCGGAGACATATCTGTTCTGTTCCTGGAGACATATCTGTTATGTTCCTGGAGACATATCTGTTCTGTTCTTGGAGACATATCTGTTCTGTTCTTAGAGACATATCTGTTCTGTTCTTAGAGACATATCTGTTCTGTTCTTGGAGACATATCTGTTCTGTTCTTAGAGACATATCTGTTCTGTTCTTAGAGACATATCTGTTCTGTTCTTAGAGACATATCTGTTCTGTTCTTGGAGACATATATGTTCTGTTCTTAGAGACATATCTGTTCTGTTCTTGGAGACATATCTGTTCTGTTCTTGGAGACATATCTGTTCTGTTCTTGGAGACATATCTGTTCTGTTCCTGGAGACATATATGTTCTGTTCTTAGAGACATATCTGTTCTGTTCCTGGAGACATATCTGTTCTGTTCTTGGAAACATATCTGTTCTGTTCTTGGAGACATATCTGTTCTGTTCCTGGAGACATATCTGTTCTGTTCCTGGAGACATATCTGTTCTGTTCTTGGAGACATATCTGTTCTGTTCCTGGAGACATATCTGTTCTGTTCCTGGAGACATATCTGTTCTGTTCTTGGATACATATATGTTCTGTTCCTGGAGACATATCTGTTCTGTTCTTGGAGACATATCTGTTCTGTTCTTAGAGAAATATCTGTTCTGTTCTTAGCGACATATCTGTTCTGTTCTTGGAGACATATCTGTTCTGTTCCTAAAGATGTCTGTTGGATTACTGTCATTGATATTCCATTCAACCAGTTCAATGTAACAATTATAGGTTTAGGCTACAACATGATACTAGAATGTTCCTTATACCCATCATGAGGTTGCTACAACCTAGACTATGAATGAAAGTTTACAGCGTAGGTGCACACAGGTCGAGAGACAAATTTGAGAAGACAGACAGTGATACATGGACAGACAGTGACAACCAATACCACATTGTACACTGTTGCCTGCATCTAGCTGATATTGAGTGTAAACATTAGTCCAACAGTTGCAAACAATAGTTTCTATTGGACAAATTCAGGTATGTTTATCCCCGTGTTGTTCCATTTGCTTCCGTTTAAGAAATGTTTTTCAACAGAATCAGCGGAATGAATACACCCCTGATCACGTGTAAACACAGTTCACTTTCATAGCAGCCACGTTGTATTGCTTCTCTCATCTATGCGCTATCCTGTAGGGCAGGCTGTACTGTCTAGACTACATGTACTGTGTAGGGCAGGCTGTACTGTCTAGACTACATGTACTGTGTAGGGCAGGCTGTACTGTCTAGACTACATGTACTGTGTAGGGCAGGCTGTACTGTCTAGACTACATGTACTGTGTAGGGCAGGCTGTACTGTCTAGACTACAGTACAGCTATCCCCAGGTGAAAAAAAACTTTCCAAGCCAAACCGCCGCACACAGCCTATATCGTTGTCAGCATATTAGCTAAAGTAACGTCATAGTCAGCATAGCTAATATAACTAACTTGTTAGTAAACCCCCTACCTACAGTCATGCAGTAACGTTACAGTGTACAGTTAGTAAGCAGTTACACCGGCGGGTCCCAGTGGCAATACATTTGTAAAACCAAAAGCTTACCTTGACGTGGAAGAGTTCCAGTGTTGTGTTGGAAAGACATCGCCAGCTAGCTAGCATAGCATCCCCCTGTTTCAGCAGGGTATTTCAGTTTGTTTGAACTAGCTAGCTGCATTTGATAGCTAAGTAAGTGAAACTGAAAAATAAATGTCTCTCTCTCTCTCTCTCTCTATTTCTCTCTTGCTTCTCCTTCATTTTGAAATAAATGAATTTGTTCAAAACTATTCAACTATTGTCTTTCTCTCTCTTTGAGTCAACTACTCACCACATTTTATGCACTGCAGTGTTAGCTAGCTGTAGCTTATGCTTTCAGTACTAGATTCATTCTCTGATCCTTTGATTGGGTGGACAACATGTCAGTTACTGCTTCTAGAGCTCTGATAGACTGGAGGATGTCCTCTGGAAGTTGTCATAAGTACTGTGTAAGTCTATGGAAGGGGGTAAGAACCATGAGCCTCCTAGGTTTTGTATTGAAGTAAATCTATCTAGAGGAGGATGGAAGCTAGGTGTCCTCCGGCTACACCATGGTGCTACCCTACAGAGTGCTGTTGAGGCTACTGTAGACCTTCATTGTGAAACAGTGTGTTTTAATCAATTATTTGGTGACGTGATTATATTTAATACAGTTTAATATAAAAAAGGTAAACTTTTTAAATGTTTTAAAATGTATTTCTATGAAATTCACTGAGGAGGTTGGTCCTCCCAATCCTCCTCTGAGGAGTCTCCACTGGACTACACAGTACATGTAGTCTAGACAGTACAGCCTGCCCTATAGAGTACATGTAGTCTAGACAGTACAGCCTGCCATACACAGTACATGTAGTCTAGACAGTACAGCCTGCCCTACACAGTACATGTAGTGTAGACAGTACATGTAGTCCAGACAGTACAGCCTGCCCTACACCGTACATGTAGTCTAGACAGTACATGTAGTCCAGACAGTACATGTAGTCTAGACAGTACAGCCTGCCTTACACAGTACATGTAGTCTAGACAGTACAGCCTGCCTTACACAGTACATGTAGTCTAGACAGTACAGCCTGCCTTACACAGTACATGTAGTCTAGACAGTACAGCCTGCCCTACACCGTACATGTAGTCTAGACAGTACATGTAGTCCAGACAGTACATGTAGTCTAGACAGTACAGCCTGCCTTACACAGTACATGTAGTCTAGACAGTACAGCCTGCCTTACACAGTACATGTAGTCTAGACAGTACAGCCTGCCTTACACAGTACATGTAGTCTAGACAGTACAGCCTGCCTTACACAGTACATGTAGTCTAGACAGTACAGCCTGCTCTACACAGTACAAGTAGTCTAGACAGTACAGCCTGCCCTACACAGTACATGTAGTCTAGACAGTACAGCCTGCCTTACACAGTACATGTAGTCTAGACAGTACAGCCTGCTCTACACAGTACATGTAGTCTGCACAGTACAGCCTGCCGTACACAGTACATGTCGTCTAGACAGTACATGTAGTCTAGACAGTACAGCCTGCCCTACACAGTACATGTAGTCTAGACAGTACAGCCTGCCTTACACAGTACATGTAGTCTAGACAGTACAGCCTGCTCTACACAGTACATGTAGTCTGCACAGTACAGCCTGCCGTACACAGTACATGTCGTCTAGACAGTACATGTAGTCTGCACAGTACAGCCTGCCGTACACAGTACATGTCGTCTAGACAGTACATGTAGTCTAGACAGTACATGTAGTCTAGACAGTACATGTAGTCTAGACAGTACAGCCTGCCCTACACAGTACATGTTGTCTAGACAGTACAGCCTGCCCTACACAGTACATGTCGTCTAGACAGTACAGCCTGCCCTACACAGTACATGTCGTCTAGACAGTACAGCCTGCCCTACACAGTACATGTCGTCTAGACAGTACAGCCTGCCCTATAGAGTACATGTAGTCTAGACAGTACAGCCTGCCCTACACTGTACATGTAGTCTAGACAGTACATGTAGTCTAGACAGTACATGTAGTCTAGACAGTACATGTAGTCTAGACAGTACAGCCTGCCCTACACAGTACATGTCGTCTAGACAGTACAGCCTGCCCTACACTGTACATGTAGTCTAGACAGTACATGTAGTCTAGACAGTACATGTAGTCTAGACAGTACATGTAGTCTAGACAGTACATGTAGTCTAGACAGTACATGCTGGCCCAGTCGTTCTGTTATTAAACAACTATACAGTGCTGACTGACTAACGGACAAGACACACAGTCTGATTGGGAGGAACACTGATTTATGATGATGATTTATGTCTGACAGATGGCTGGCTGCCATCACTAAAGAAACAGCTGCCAAGTCTGATATCATTATGGAAACAGCTGCCAAGTCAAACATCATTATGGAAACAGCTGCCAAGTCTGATATCATTATGGAAACAGCTGCCAAGTCAAACATCATTATGGAAACAGCTTCCAAGTCTAACATCATTAAGGAAACAGCTGCCAAGTCTAACATCATTAAGGAAACAGCTGCCAACTCTGATATCATTATGGAAACAGCTGCCAAATCTAACATAATTAAGGAAACAGCTGCCAAGTCTAAGATCATTATGGAAACAGCTGGAAAGGCTAACATAATTAAGGAAACAGCTGCCAAATCTAACATCATTAAGGAAACAGCTGCAAAGGCTAACATCATTATGGAAACAGCTGCCAAGTCTGACATCATTAAGGAAACAGCTGCCAAGTCTGATATCATTATGGAAACAGCTGCCAAGTCTAACATCATTATGGAAACAGCTGCAAAGGCTAACATCATTAAGGAAACATCTGCCAAATCTAACACCATTAAGGAAACAGCTGCAAAGGCTAACATCATTATGGAAACAGCTGCCAAGTCTAACATCATTATGGAAACAGCTGCCAAGTCTGACATCATTATGGAAACAGCTGCCAAGTCTGACATCATTATGGAAACAGCTGCCAAGTCTGACATCATTAAGGAAACAGCTGCAAAGTCTGATATCATTATGGAAACAGCTGCCAAGTCTAAAATCATTATGGAAACAGCTGCCAAGTCTAAAATCATTAAGGAAACAGCTGCCAAGTCTGACATCATTATGGAAACAGCTGCCAAGTCTGATATCATTATGGAAACAGCTGCCAAGTCTGACATCATTATGGAAACAGCTGCCAAGTCTAACATCATTATGGAAAGAGCTGCAAAGGCTAACCACATTATGGAAACAGCTGCCAAGTCTAACATCATTATGGAAACAGCTGCCAAGTCTAACATCATTATGGAAACAGCTGCCAAGTCTGATATCATTATGGAAACAGCTGCCAAGTCTGACATCATTATGGAAACAGCTGCCAAGTCTGACATCATTATGTAAACAGCTGCCAAGTCTGACATCATTATGGAAACAGCTGCCAAGTCTGATATCATTATGGAAACAGCTCCCAAGTCTGACATCATTATGGAAACAGCCCACCAAGTCTAACATCATTATGGAAACAGCTGCAAAGGCTAACATCATTATGGAAACAGCTGCCAAATCTAACATCATTATGGAAACAGCTGCCAAGTCTGACATCATTATGGAAACAGCTGCCAAGTCTGATATCATTATGGAAACAGCTCCCAAGTCTGACATCATTATGGAAACAGCTGCCAAGTCTAACATCATTATGGAAACAGCTGCAAAGGCTAACATCATTATGGAAACAGCTGCCAAATCTAACATCATTATGGAAACAGCTGCCAAGTCTGACATCATTATGGAAACAGCTTCCAAATTAAATATCATTATGGAAACTGCTGCCAATTCTGACATCATTATGGAAACAGCTGCCAAGTCTAACATCATTATGGAAACAGCTGCCAAATCTAACATACCTTAAGGAAACAGCTGCCAAGTCTGACATCATTAAGGAAACAGCTGCCAAGTCTAACATCATTAAGGAAACAGCTGCCAAGTCTAACATCATCATGGAAACATCTGCAAAGGCTAACATCATTATGGAAACAGCTGCCAAGTCTGACATCATTATGGAAACAGCTGCCAAGTCTAACATCATCATGGAAACATCTGCAAAGGCTAACATCATTATGGAAACAGCTGCCAAGTCTGACATCATTATGGAAACAGCTGCCAAGTCTGACATCATTAAGGAAACAGCTGCCAAGTCTAACATCATTAAGGAAACAGCTGCCAAGTCTAACATCATTATGGAAACAGCTGCAAAGGCTAACATCATTATGGAAACAGCTGCCAAATCTAACATCATTAAGGAAACAGCTGCCAAGTCTGACATCATTATGGAAACAGCTGCCAAGTCTGACATCATTATGGAAACAGCTGCCAAATTAAATATCATTATGGAAACAGCTGCCAAATCTAACATCATTAAGGAAACAGCTGCCAAATCGAACATCATTAAGGAAACAGCCCACTGAGTCCAGTGCAGTCTGTCTGTCTGTCTGTGTGTCTGTCTGTTTGACAGAATAATAGAGGTAGTGTGGCATCACCAGATCACTGGTGGTGGAATAAGAGAGGTAGTGTGGCATCACCAGATCACTGGTAGTGGAATAAGAGAGGTAGTGTGGCATCACCAGATCACTGGTAGTGGAATAAGAGAGGTAGTGTGGCATCACCAGATCACTGGTAGTGGAATAAGAGAGGTAGTGTGGCATCACCAGATCACTGGTAGTGGAATAAGAGAGGTAGTGTGGCATCACCAGATCACTGGTAGTGGAATAAGAGAGGTAGTGTGGCATCACCAGATCACTGGTAGTGGAATAAGAGAGGTAGTGTGGCATCACCAGATCACTGGTAGTGGAATAAGAGAGGTAGTGTGGCATCACCAGATCACTGGTAGTGGAATAAGAGAGGTAGTGTGGCATCACCAGATCACTGGTAGTGGAATAAGAGAGGTAGTGTGGCATCACCAGATCACTGGTAGTGGAATAAGAGAGGTAGTGTGGCATCACCAGATCACTGGTAGTGGAATAAGAGAGGTAGTGTGGCATCACCAGATCACTGGTAGAGGAATAAGAGAGGTAGTGTGGCATCACCAGATCACTGGTAGTGGAATAAGAGAGGTAGTGTGGCATCACCAGATCACTGGTAGTGGAATAAGAGAGGTAGTGTGGCATCACCAGATCACTGGTAGTGGAATAAGAGAGGTAGTGTGGCATCACCAGATCACTGGTAGTGGAATAAGAGCGGTAGTGTGGCATCACCAGATCACTGGTAGAGGAATAAGAGAGGTAGTGTGGCATCACCAGATCACTGGTAGTGGAATAAGAGAGGTAGTGTGGCATCACCAGATCACTGGTAGTGGAATAAGAGAGGTAGTGTGGCATCACCAGATCACTGGTAGTGGAATAAGAGAGGTAGTGTGGCATCACCAGATCACTGGTAGTGGAATAAGAGAGGTAGTGTGGCATCACCAGATCACTGGTAGAGGAATAAGAGAGGTAGTGTGGCATCACCAGATCACTGGTAGTGGAATAAGAGAGGTAGTGTGGCATCACCAGATCACTGGTAGTGGAATAAGAGAGGTAGTGTGGCATCACCAGATCACTGGTAGTGGAATAAGAGAGGTAGTGTGGCATCACCAGATCACTGGTAGTGGAATAAGAGCGGTAGTGTGGCATCACCAGATCACTGGTAGAGGAATAAGAGAGGTAGTGTGGCATCACCAGATCACTGGTAGTGGAATAAGAGAGGTAGTGTGGCATCACCAGATCACTGGTAGTGGAATAAGAGAGGTAGTGTGGCATCACCAGATCACTGGTAGTGGAATAAGAGAGGTAGTGTGGCATCACCAGATCACTGGTAGTGGAATAAGAGAGGTAGTGTGGCATCACCAGATCACTGGTAGTGGACTAAGAGAGGTAGTGTGGCATCACCAGATCACTGGTAGTGGAATAAGAGAGGTAGTGTGGCATCACCAGATCACTGGTAGAGGAATAAGAGAGGTAGTGTGGCATCACCAGATCACTGGTAGTGGAATAAGAGAGGTAGTGTGGCATCACCAGATCACTGGTAGTGGAATAAGAGAGGTAGTGTGGCATCACCAGATCACTGGTAGTGGAATAAGAGAGGTAGTGTGGCATCACCAGATCACTGGTAGTGGAATAAGAGCGGTAGTGTGGCATCACCAGATCACTGGTAGTGGAATAAGAGAGGTAGTGTGGCATCACCAGATCACTGGTAGTGGAATAAGAGAGGTAGTGTGGCATCACCAGATCACTGGTAGTGGAATAAGAGAGGTAGTGTGGCATCACCAGATCACTGGTAGAGGAATAAGAGAGGTAGTGTGGCATCACCAGATCACTGGTAGTGGAATAAGAGAGGTAGTGTGGCATCACCAGATCACTGGTAGTGGAATAAGAGAGGTAGGGTGGCATCACCAGATCACTGGTAGAGGAATAAGAGAGGTAGTGTGGCATCACCAGATCACTGGTAGTGGAATAAGAGAGGTAGTGTGGCATCACCAGATCACTGGTAGTGGAATAAGAGAGGTAGTGTGGCATCACCAGATCACTGGTAGTGGAATAAGAGAGGTAGTGTGGCATCACCAGATCACTGGTAGTGGAATAAGAGCGGTAGTGTGGCATCACCAGATCACTGGTAGTGGAATAAGAGAGGTAGTGTGGCATCACCAGATCACTGGTAGTGGAATAAGAGAGGTAGTGTGGCATCACCAGATCACTGGTAGTGGAATAAGAGAGGTAGGGTGGCATCACCAGATCACTGGTAGTGGAATAAGAGCGGTAGTGTGGCATCACCAGATCACTGGTAGTGGAATAAGAGAGGTAGTGTGGCATCACCAGATCACTGGTAGTGGAATAAGAGAGGTAGTGTGGCATCACCAGATCACTGGTAGAGGAATAAGAGAGGTAGTGTGGCATCACCAGATCACTGGTAGTGGAATAAGAGAGGTAGTGTGGCATCACCAGATCACTGGTAGAGGAATAAGAGAGGTAGTGTGGCATCACCAGATCACTGGTAGTGGAATAAGAGAGGTAGTGTGGCATCACCAGATCACTGGTAGTGGAATAAGAGAGGTAGTGTGGCATCACCAGATCACTGGTAGAGGAATAAGAGAGGTAGTGTGGCATCACCAGATCACTGGTAGTGGAATAAGAGAGGTAGTGTGGCATCACCAGATCACTGGTAGTGGAATAAGAGAGGTAGTGTGGCATCACCAGATCACTGGTAGAGGAATAAGAGAGGTAGTGTGGCATCACCAGATCACTGGTAGTGGAATAAGAGAGGTAGTGTGGCATCACCAGATCACTGGTAGTGGAATAAGAGAGGTAGGGTGGCATCACCAGATCACTGGTAGTGGAATAAGAGCGGTAGTGTGGCATCACCAGATCACTGGTAGTGGAATAAGAGAGGTAGTGTGGCATCACCAGATCACTGGTAGTGGAATAAGAGAGGTAGTGTGGCATCACCAGATCACTGGTAGTGGAATAAGAGAGGTAGGGTGGCATCACCAGATCACTGGTAGTGGAATAAGAGAGGTAGTGTGGCATCACCAGATCACTGGTAGTGGAATAAGAGAGGTAGTGTGGCATCACCAGATCACTGGTAGTGGAATAAGAGAGGTAGTGTGGCATCACCAGATCACTGGTAGTGGAATAAGAGAGGTAGTGTGGCATCACCAGATCACTGGTAGTGGAATAAGAGAGGTAGTGTGGCATCACCAGATCACTGGTGGTGGAATAAGAGAGGTAGTGTGGCATCACCAGATCACTGGTAGTGGAATAAGAGAGGTAGTGTGGCATCACCAGATCACTGGTAGTGGAATAAGAGAGGTAGTGTGGCATCATTTGATTTTTCAAACTAGGGCATCAGACTGCAGGCTCAACAGATATTTAGTATCTCTACTGACCCATTGTCTGCCCCAACTACCCTATCCTACGACCCTACCTCAGTCACCAGGCTGGTGGTCCCTTGGGGAGCCTCATACTTCCATCCATCCCTGCAGGAGATGGTACTGTTTATCCCATACACTTCAATAGTCTGCAAGTCCAGATCCACCGGAGTGTACATCTTACAGGACTGGAACCCAGGGCCATTCTCCAGCGGTGGAAGGGTGAGGTTCAACAGCCTATCGTTGGTCAGGTTGGGTCCCTGCGTCCTGATCCAGTCGGTGTTACAGTGATGAGGGAAGTTCATCCCCGTAAACACCTGACAGAACATGTGGAACCCGTTGAAGATGTTCGGGAAGCATATCGCAGCCAACATTTGCTTCTGGAATGTTCCGAACTCCCCGACCGCTGTCAGTACCTGCCCGAACCCGGAGCTCATCTTCAGTCACAGGTGTTGGTGCAACACACAGGCTGGAAGTGTTCGATAGGAGATTGTTTGTCAAGTGGAGGTTTAACACCTTTCCATTGGTAGGAGGGCATTAGTGGGTAGATAAATTAATGTTTAATCTGTCATAACACACTCACAGGAGTGTTATCAGGTGTCACCCGGTCATCTGCGTGTGTAAAATAACTCCTTACTCTACAAACCTTTAGAAAATGAATAACTTCAATTCAAGGCCTCAACAAAATACTTAATTAGTTCAAGTTAATTGATCATCTAGTGCCTTTACAGTCTATTTCATCCATTCAACGCAGTTTTAGATGTTTCCCTTGTGCTTGTTTTTGCTTCCTTCAGCAGTCAGTGGGACTTTGTACCGAACGGAGAACGCAACTGCCAAATGGACCTTTAGACCTGCAGCAGATGTGTAGCCTGTTGCTCTGAGCCGGGAACCACGAGGACAAACATCTAGGACTGGGCTGTTCTAGGTCTGGGCTGTTCTAGGACTGGGCTGGTCTAGGACTGGCTGTTCTAGGTCTGTTCTAGGTCTGGGCTGTTCTAGGACTGGGCTGGTCTAGGACTGGGCTGGTCTAGGACTGGGCTGTTCTAGGACTGGGCTGTTGTAGGTCTGGGCTGTTCTAGGACTGGGCTGTTGTAGGTCTGGGCTGTTCTAGGACTGGGCTGGTCTAGAACTGGCTGTTCTAGGTATGTTCTAGGTCTGGGCTGTTCTAGGACTGGGCTGGTCTAGGACTGGGCTGGTCTAGGACTGTGCTGTTCTAGAACTGGGCTGGTCTAGGACTGGGCTGTTCTAGGACTGTGCTGTTCTAGAACTGGGCTGGTCTAGGACTGGGCTGTTCTAGGACTGGGCTGTTCTAGGTCTGGGCTGTTCTAGGACTGGGCTGTTCTAGGACTGGGCTGTTCTAGGACTGGGTGGGACAGGAACCATGAGGACAAACATCTAGGACGGGGCTGTTCTAGGACTGGGCTGTTCTAGGACTGGGTGGGACAGGAACCATGAGGACAAACATCTAGGACTGGGCTGTTCTAGGACTGGGAGGAGGGGGGCTATGAGCCCTGTTATGGGCTGAATCGTTTACCCTACATTCATGATGTAGAGATAATTCTCCATACATAGTGATGTATAGATAAGTCTCCATACATAGTGATGTGTAGATAATTCTCCATACATAGTGATGTGTAGATAATTCTCCATACATAATGATGTGTAGATAATTCTCCATACATAGTGATGTGTAGATAATTCTCCATACATAGTGATGTGTAGATAATTCTCCATACATGATGTGTAGATAATTCTCCATACATAATGATGTGTAGATAATTCTCCATACATGATGTGTAGATCATTCTCCATACATAGTGATGTGTAGATACTTCTCCATACATAATGATGTGTAGATAATTCTCCATACATAATGATGTGTAGATAATTCTCCATACATAGTGATGTGTAGATAATTCTCCATACATAGTGATGTGTAGATAATTCTCCATACATGATGTGTAGATAATTCTCCATACATAATGATGTGTAGATAATTCTCCATAAATGATGTGTAGATCATTCTCCATACATAGTGATGTGTAGATAATTCTCCATACATAATGATGTGTAGATAATTCTCCATACATGATGTGTAGATCATTCTCCATACATAGTGATGTGTAGATAATTCTCCATACATAATGATGTGTAGATAATTCTCCATACATAATGTGTAGATAATTCTCCATACATAGTGATGTGTAGATAATTCTCCATACATAATGATGTTTAGATAATTTTCCATACATAGTGATGTGTAGATAATTCTCCATACATAATGATGTGTAGATAATTCTCCATACATAATGTGTAGATAATTCTCCATTTAATTTTTTAAAATTTTTATTTCACCTTTATTTAACCAGGTAGGCTAGTTGAGAACAAGTTCTCATTTGCAACTGCGACCTGGCCAAGATAAGGCATAGCAGTGTGAACAGACAACACAGAGTTACACATGGAGTAAACAATTAACAAGTCAATAACACAGTAGAAAAAAGGGGAGTCTATATACATTGTGTGCAAAAGGCATGAGAAGGTAGGCGAATAATTACAATTATGCAGATTAACACTGGAGTGGTAAATGATCAGATGGTCATGTACAGGTAGAGATATTAGTGTGCAAAAGAGCAGAAAAATAAATAAATAAAAACAGTATGGGGATGAGGTAGGTGAAAATGGGTGGGCTATTTACCAATAGACTATGTACAGCTGCAGCGATCGGTTAGCTGCTCAGATAGCAGATGTTTGAAGTTGGTGAGGGAGATAAAAGTCTCCAACTTCAGCGATTTTTGCAATTCGTTCCAGTCACAGGCAGCAGAGAACTGGAACGAAAGGCGGCCAAATGAGGTGTTGGCTTTAGGGATGATCAGTGAGATACACCTGCTGGAGCGCGTGCTACGGATGGGTGTTGCCATCGTAACCAGTGAACTGAGATAAGGCGGAGCTTTACCTAGCATGGACTTGTAGATGACCTGGAGCCAGTGGGTCTGGCGACGAATATGTAGCGAGGGCCAGCCGACTAGAGCATACAAGTCGCAGTGGTGGGTGGTATAAGGTGCTTTAGTGACAAAACGGATGGCACTGTGATAAACTGCATCCAGTTTGCTGAGTAGAGTGTTGGAAGCAATTTTGTAGATGACATCGCCGAAGTCGAGGATCGGTAGGATAGTCAGTTTTACTACGGTAAGTTTGACGGCGTGAGTGAAGGAGGCTTTGTTGCGGAATAGAAAGCCGACTCTTGATTTGATTTTCGATTGGAGATGTTTGATATGGGTCTGGAAGGAGAGTTTAGAGTCTAGCCAGACACCTAGGTACTTATAGATGTCCACATATTCAAGGTCGGAACCATCCAGGGTGGTGATTCTGGTCAGGCGTGCGGGTGCAGGCAGCGAAAGGTTGAAAAGCATGCATTTGGTTTTACTAGCGTTTAAGAGCAGTTGGAGGCCACGGAAGAAGTGCTGTATGGCATTGAAGCTCGTTTGGAGGTTAGATAGCACAGTGTCCAAGGACGGGCCGGAAGTATATAGAATGGTGTCGTCTGCGTAGAGGTGGATCAGGGAATCGCCCGCAGCATGAGAAACATCATTGATATATACAGAGAAAAGAGTCGGCCCGAGAATTGAACCCTGTGGCACCCCCATAGAGACTGCCAGAGGACCGGACAGCATGCCCTCCGATTTGACACACTGAACTCTGCCTGCAAAGTAATTGGTGAACCAGGCAAGGCAGTCATCCGAGAAACCGAGGCTACTGAGTCTGCCGATAAGAATACGGTGATTGACAGAGTCGAAAGCCTTGGCAAGGTCTATGAAGACGGCTGCACAGTACTGTCTTTTATCGATGGCGGTTATGATATCGTTTAGTACCTTGAGCGTGGCTGAGGTACACCCGTGACCGGCTCGGAAACCAGATTGCACAGCGGAGAAGGTACGGTGGGATTCGAGATGGTCAGTGACCTGTTTGTTGACTTGGCTTTCGAAGACCTTAGATAGGCAGGGCAGGATGGATATAGGTCTGTAGCAGTTTGGGTCCAGGGTGTCGCCCCCTTTGAAGAGGGGGATGACTGCGGCAGCTTTCCAATCCTTGGGGATCTCAGACGATATGAAAGAGAGGTTGAAAAGGCTGGTAATAGGGGTTGCGACAATGGCGGCGGATAGTTTCAGGAATAGAGGGTCCAGATTGTCAAGCCCAGCTGATTTGTACGGGTCCAGGTTTTGCAGCTCTATGATGTGTAGATAATTCTCCATACATAATGATGTGTAGATAATTCTCCATACATAATGATGTGTAGATAAGTCTCCATACATAGTGATGTGTGGATAATTCTCCATACATAATGATGTGTAGATAATTCTCCATACATAGTGTAGATAATTATCCATACACAGTGATGTGTAGATTATATATAACTTTTGTTTTGTAAGGTATTTTTAGTGAACATTTTGTAAGGTTTGTAAGTGAGTAATTTGTAAGGTTTGTAAGTAAGTAAGTAATTTGTAAGGTTTGTTAGTGAGTAAATTGTAAGGCTTGTTAGTGAGTAATATGTTAGGCCTTTTTTGTGAGTAATTTGTAAGGTTTGTTAGAGTAACTTGTAAGGCTTACCAGTGAGTAATTTGTAAGGTTTATTCGTGAGTAATTTTTAAGGTTTGTTAGCGAGTAATTTGTAAGGTGTGTTAGTGAGTAATTTGTAAGGTCTTTTTGTGAATAATTTGTAAGGTCTTTTTTGTAAGGTATTTTTTGTGAGCAATTTGGAAGGTGTTTTGAGTCTAAGCTGTAGTGTAGGCCAGGCTTATCTATGAAATAGCTTGGATAAAGGTCAAGGTTAACCACCATGGCATGGATGAGTTGTATATTATTAACCCTTTATTTACCAGGTAGGCCTAGATTACACAGCCTCTTTTACTACAAAAAAACTGTGGGAGAGTTGCAGGGGAGAGGAGACAGGATGAATGAGCCAATTGGAAGCTGGGGATGATAAGGTGATCATAACCTAATGTACCAGGCATAAAAGAAACCCCTGACACTAATGCAGAGTTCATAACCAAGTGGGGTGGTGGTAATTACCAGTTGTGAAGTCATAAATACCAGTTGGGATGCATTCACGTTTTGAACTCCTTGAGAAAAACAGATTGGCTAATGGCCAACAAGCTGCATCAACCATAAACTAGAAGTACAGCTTGTAAACAAATAGTTTTTTTAAATAATGTTTTGTTTTGCATATAACTTGCTTAAGGTAATTTCAATAGTAGGTGATATCAGAGTAGAGGCCCTGGACCCATTCTGAAATGGACCTGGGGCTTTCCCACCCGGACCTGATATGCCTAAATAAATAAATAAATATAGAGAGATCTGTTCCGAATGGAACCGAGGACAAGTAGACCCGTTCCATATAGGCCTGGTCGGATTGTTCAATCCTAGTGAGGTAAGCAGCAGAAAGTCATTGTTTAAGCTACTTTATTATCCAGAGCTGATAAAGCGTGAGAGGAGGGAGAGAGAGGTGTCTAGAGAGGCTGTCTAGCAGGAGGGGGAGGGAGCGAGTGACACAGGAGAGCAGGGAGGAGCTTAGCATTCTCTCAACCAGCTTCATGAGGTAGTCACCTGCAATGCATTTACATTAACAGGTGTGCCAGATCAGTCAATGTGGAACATTTGAAGAAATTTGAACATTTCTTCAAGTGCAGTCCCAAAAACCATCAAGTGCTATGATGAACCTGTCTCTCATGAGGACCGCCACAGGAAAGGAAGACCCAGAGTTACCTCTGCTGCAGAGGATTAGTTCATTAGAGTTAACTGTCTCTCATGAGGACCGCCACAGGAAAGGAAGACCCAGAGTTACTTCTGCTGCAGAGGATTAGTTCATTAGAGTTAACTGTCTCTCATGAGGACCGCCACATGAAAGGAATACCCAGAGTTACCTCTGCTGCAGAGGATTAGTTCATTAGAGTTACCAGCCTCAGATTGCAGCCCAAATAAATGCTTCACAGAGTTCAAGTAACAGACACATCTCAACATCAACTGTTCGGAGGAGACTGCATGCCTAACCCTAATCATGCCTTCATGGTCGAATTGCTGCAAAGAAACCACTGCTAAAGGACACCAATAATAAGAAGAGACTTGCTTGGGCCAAGAAACACGAGCAATGGACATTGGACAGGTGGAAATCTGTCCTTTGGTCTGATGAGTCCAAATTTGAGATGTTCTGTTCCAACCGCCGTGTCTTTGTGAGACGCAGAGTAGGTGAACGGATGATCTCCGCATTTGTGGTTTCCACCGTGAAGCATGGAGGAGGAGGTGTGATGCTGCTTTTCTGGTGACACTGTCTGTGATTTATTTCAAATTCAAGGCACACTTAATCAGCATGGCTACCACAGCATTCTGCAGCGATATGCCATCCCATCTGGTTTGCGCTTAGTGGGACTATCATTTGTTTTTTAACAGGACAATGACCCAACACACCTCCAGGCTGTGTAAGGGCTATTTGACCAAGGAGAGTGATGGAGTGCTGCATCAGATGACCTGGCCTCCACAATCACCTGACCTCAACCCAATTGAGATGGTTTGGGATGAGTTGGACCGCAGAGTTAAGGAAAAGCAGCGAACAAGTGCTCAACATATGTGGGAACTCCTACAAGACTGTTGGAAAATCATTCCAGGTGAAGCTGGTTGAGAGAATGTCAAGAGTGTGCAAAGCTGTCATCAAGACAAAGGGTGGCTACTTTGAAGAATCTAACATATAAAATATATGTTGATTTGTTTAACACTTTTTTGGTTACTACATGATTCCAAATGTGTTATTTCATAGTTTTGATGTCTTCAGTATTATTCTAAAATTTAGAAAATAGTAAAAATAAAGAAAATCTCTCAAATTAGTGTGTCCAGGATTTTGACTGGTACTGTTTATCCAACGAGTCTCCAGCTTAACCAAAACATGGCCGCTTCTAGTCACCTTGATTGGATCCACCTTTCTCACTGCTCCTCGATATTACAAATGGATTTCCCAAATATATCTCCTTGTCCAAAAAACACAGTCCAATAAGAAATGCATTATTGGGCCGGTCCTCGTCTTCTACTACAACTTTTGCTCGTTTTGTTCCTTTCTTCATTATCACAATCTTCACTTGCCACACTTTCAGATTCAAGAGCGGTCACTATTTCCCCCCAGCTCAAGTTATCCTGCCTCTCTCCCGTCCTTAAAGGGTTCTCTGAAACCTGTGAAGCATGGGAGTGGGTAGATTTCCTCGTCCTTGATTTTGGGCAGCTCCATGGTAAGAAATGTGACTGTTCCTGGTGCAAAAACAATGTTCTATCCCGAAGCTGGAGTAAATAAACATTACTTAGCTGCTCCTGAATGTACTACACCAGGACATGGACAGTGATTCTATCGTAGTCCATGTGGGTTTTAATAACATTACTAAGCTGCTCCTGAATGTACTACACCAGGTCATGGACATTGATTCTATCGTAGTCCATGTGGGTTTTAATAACATTACTAAGCTGCTCCTGAATGTACTACACCAGGACATGGACATTGATTCTATAGTAGTCCATGTGGGTTTTAATGACATTATGAAGGGCAGCTCTGAACAGTTGAAACTGGATTTCACAGAGCTGATTGACTCTCTGCTAGATACTAATAAAAGACCCATCATATCTGGCCCTGTGCCATCTCTGAATCGTGGCATTGAACGCTTTAGCATGATTCTTTATCTTCACAACTGGCTATGTGATTATTGCAGCTCAATGGGTATAACTTTTGTTGACAATTTTGATACCTTTTGGAAACAGAACACTTTTTATAAGGAGGATGGGATCCACCCAAATCATGTGGGATCCTGGATCCTTTCACAGCACTATAAGGCTGTGTTGAGACAATGACTTATCAATGACTCAAGCCTAACTCATTTAATCTCTACCATTGTGTTGCTGAGTCATCATAATGCTTCAGGAAATGTACCAGGGGTGTTGGTAGACACAATGTAAGTAACCTAAGTTATGTCTCTCTAACTGTCCTGAATGCTTCTGCTGATCCTACAGCTATTGTATGTAGCAATCATGTGCCTATGAACCAGATGTATGCTGTTAAAACTGAGGCGGTGTGCCCTAGGAGGAAGTCCACTGTTAGAACTGAGAAAAGACAGAAATGCCAATGGTGGAGGTGTTGCTGTTTATATTCAGAACCACATTCCTGTAAAACTTAGAGGTTCTCGTGTTAAATACTGTTGAAGTAATATGGCTGCAGGTTCATCTGCCTCACCTAAGGCCCATTCTGGTGGGAAGCTGCTATAGACAGTCAGTATCTGGATAATGTTAAATACTGTTGAAGTAATATGTCTACAGGTTCATCTGCCTCACCTAAGGCCCATTCTGGTGGAAAGATGCTATAGACCACCAAGTGCTAACAGTCAGTATCTGGAAAATGTGTGAAATGCTTGATAGTGTGTGTGATAAACAGAGGTATATTTTCTGGGTGATTTAAATATTGACTGGCTTTCATCAAGCTGCCCACTCAAGAAAAAGCTTCAGCCTCCCGGGTGGCGCAGTGGTTAAGGGCGCTGCAGCGCCAGCTGTGCCACCAGAGACTCTGGGTTTGCGCCCAAGCTCTGTCAAATCAAATCAAATCAAATGTATTTATATAGCCCTTCGTACATCAGCTGATATCTCAAAGTGCTGTACAGAAACCCAGCCTAAAACCCCAAACAGCAGGCAATGCAGATGTAGAAGCACGGTGGCTAGGAAAAACTCCCTAGAAAGGCCAAAACCTAGGAAGAAACCTAGAGCGGAACCAGGCTATGTGGGGTGGCCAGTCCTCTTCTGGCTGTGCCGGGTGGAGATTATAACAGAACATGGCCAAGATGTTCAAATGTTCATAAATGACCAGCATGGTCGAATAATAATAAGGCAGAACAGTTGAAACTGGAGCAGCAGCACAGTCAGGTGGACAGGGGACAGCAAGGAGTCATCATGTCAGGTAGTCCTGAGGCATGGTCCTAGGGATCTGTCGTAACCTGCCGCGACCGGGAGGTCCGTGGGGCGACGCACAATTGGCCTAGCGTCGTCCAGGTTAGGGAGGGCTTGGCCGGTAGGGATATCCTTGTCTCATCGCGCACCAGCGACTCCTGTGGCGGGCCGGGCGCAGTGCGGCTTGGTTGGGTTGTGTATCGGAGGACGCATGACTTTCAACCTTCGTCTCTCCCGAGCCCGTACGGGAGTTGTAGCCATGAGACAAGATAGTAGCTACTACACAATTGGATACCACGAAATTGGGGAGAAAAAGGGCTAAAATTCAAATAAAATAAAAAATAAAAAGCTTCAAACGGTAACCAGTGCAACCTGGTTCAGGTTATCAGTCAACCCACCAGGGTCGTTACAAACAGCACAGGAGTGAAATCATCAACATGCATTGATCACAACTTTAATAATGCTGCAGAAATTAGCTTGAAAGCTGTATCCAGATCCATAGGATGTAGTGATCACAATATAGTGACTTATAATCATCAAGCTGCCCACTCAGGAAAAAACTTTGAGCTGTAACCAGTGCCTCCAACCTGGATCATGTTGTCAGTCAACCAACCAGGGTAGTTACAAACAGCACAGGAATTAAATCAACATGTATTGGTCAAATATTTACTAATGTTGCAGATATTTGCTACAAAGCAGTATCCAAATACATAGGATGTAGTGATCACAATATAAATAGCCATATCTAGGAAAACCAAAGTTCCCAAGGCTGGGCCTGATATAGTGAATAAGAGGTCAGGCTGGGCCTGATATAGTGAATCAGAGGTCATACAATACGTTTTGTAGTGATTCATATGTTGATGATGTAAAGAATATTTGCTGGTCTGTGGTGTGTAATGAGGAGCAACCAGACGCTGCACTTGACACATTTATGAAATTCCTTATTCCAGTTACTAATAAGCACCCATTAAGAACATGACTAAACTGTTCAATCCCCGTGGATTGATGAGGAATTGAAAAAGTGTATGGGTGAGAGGGGTGAGGCAAAAGGAATGGCAAATAGGTCTGGTTGCACAAATGATTGGCAAATGTACTGCAAATTGAGAAATCATGTGACAAATCTGAATAAAAAGTATTAGAAACTACACCATGAAAACAAACATACAGTGAGGAGAACAAGTATTTGATACACTGCCGATTTTGCAGGTTTTCCTACTTACAAAGCATGTAGAGGTCTGTAACTTTTATCATAGGTACACTTCAACTATGAGAGACGGAATCTAAAACAAAAATCCAGAAAATCACAATGTATGATTTTTAAGTAATTCATTTGCATTTTATTGCATCTATCATTAAATTGAAGACTTAGTTTTTTATCAAAGATTCTCTGTAATTAGTATTACGCGATCAAACTAATTAATCATGTAACTGTAATTAATTAGGAAGTCGGGGCACCAAGGAAAATATTCAATTACATAATTATAATTTCCTAAAATAACTTTTCAGATATTTTTATATCTGATCCATAGTCTTCTCATGAATGCATTATTTACTTTACCTCACGTTAGTCTCATTCCAAACGTCGTAAATTGTTGGTTATCTGCACAAACCCAGTCTTCACTATGAGTCATTCATACATCAATTGTCTTAAATCATTTATTTATTAACTAACTAAGTAATTCACAGAAATGCATAAACAAACAAACAAAGTCAATATGGTTACAAGAAATGATAAGGGAATGTGCCCTAGTGGGCTAAACCGGCATGGCGGCTTGGTGGACAAAACAGGGAGTGGGGGTCAGCTGAGAAGTCACTACAGAGTTGATCATTATAACAATTGGAATGCTAATTCGGGAACAATTGCAATCAATATATATATTTACGCTCAGTGTGTCGTCTTGATCGCTGGTGAAAAGTTTATTTATTTTGCAGAATTGTCCGTCTCTCTCCCTCTCGCTCTCTGTTGTGGTTAGAGTGTGTTGTTCAGAGTGACATTCATTCGTTATAGAATGGATGTTCCGGCGGTTGTCGTTCTTTGCGTTCAATGATACCGAATTCCTAGCTGCAGTAATTAATATCAAAGACTTGTTCTTATTCTGTCTGTATCGATAGTCTAAGAGTTTAACCACATGGTATGGTTAAAAGATTCAGCAATGGAGGAGAACATGGTCTGGTTGACAATTTCTCAAAGTTGGGGTTTTATTCAGGAGTTGCAGAAAAGGGCCTGTCCCAGGATGCCCAACCCTAACTGGGCTCAGGGGCGGTCCTCTGATTTAATTAAACTCAAAGGGGAATTGGAGTTTCCTTCATTAAACAGTCCAAAATCACATTGTAAAATTGTGTAACCAGTATCATACTCACTCATCTTATACAACAATTAGATGTAAACCTCATGGATGTTGTGTTGTAGATATGTGGCAGTGGAGTATGGGCCTGAGGGCACAGTGTGTTATGAATTCTGTAAGGAACGTATTGTAGTGTTTTAAAAATGGTATAACTGCCTTCATTTTGCTGGACCCCAGGAAGAGTAGCTGCTGCCTTGTCAGGAACTAATGGGGATCCATAATAAACCCTAGGAAGAGTAGCTGCTGCCTTGGTAGGAACTAATGGGGATCCATAATAAACACCAGGAAGAGTAGCTACTGCTGCCTTGTCAGGAACTAATGGGGATCCATAATAAACCCCAGGAAGAGTAGCTGCTGACCTGGCAAGAACTAATGGGGATCCATAATAAACCCCAGGAAGAGTAGCTGTTGCCTTGACAGGAACTAATGGGGATCAATAATAATCCCCAGGAAGAGTAGCTGCTGCCTTGTCAGGAACTAAATGGGGATCCATAATAAACCCCAGGAAGAGTAGCTGCTGCCTTGACAGGAACTAATGGGGATCAATAATAATCCCCAGGAAGAGTAGCTGCTGACCTGGCAAGAACTAATGGGGATCCATAATAAACCCCAGGAAGAGTAGCTGCTGACCTGGCAAGAACTAATGGGGATCCATAATAAACCCCAGGAAGAGTAGCTGTTGCCTTGACAGGAACTAATGGGGATCAATAATAATCCCCAGGAAGAGTAGCTGCTGCCTTGTCAGGAACTAAATGGGGATCCATAATAAACCCCAGGAAGAGTAGCTGCTGCCTTGACAGGAACTAATGGGGATCAATAATAATCCCCAGGAAGAGTAGCTGCTGCCTTGTCAGGAACTAAATGGGGATCCATAATAAACCCCAGGAAGAGTAGCTGTTGCCTTGACAGGAACTAATGGGGATCAATAATAAACCCCAGGAAGAGTAGCTGCTGCCTTGTCAGGAACTAAATGGGGATCCATAATAAATACAAATAGGAAACATTACAACCAGCATCAACATGTTTATTATGAACCATTATAAAGATATGGCTGCTTTTGTAGAGAGTAAAAAACAACCAATACAGGTACTACCTCAAATGGTTCTGTGATGTAACAAGTCAATAGAAATTGATAAAACATATGAAACATAAAAAAACAGTGTTAATATAAAACAGAAACAAAAGAGTTGTCTGTATCACACCACCCACTCAGCAGTACCTTCTCAAAACCATGTGTCACACACCCATCCACCCACTCAGCAGTACCTTCTCAAAACCACGTGTCACACACCCATCCACCCATACAAAGCGGGGATGGGTCAACCCATCCACCCATATAAAGCGGGGATGGGTCAAACCATCCACCGATATAAAGCGGGGATGGGTCAAACCATCCACCCATACAAAGCGGGGATGGGTCAAACCATCCACCCATATAAAGTGGGGATGGGTCAAACCATCCACCCATATAAAGCGGGGATGGGTCAAACCATCCACCCATATAAAGTGGGGATGGGTCAAACCATCCACCCATATAAAGCGGGGATGGGTCAAACCATCCACCCATATAAAGTGGGGATGGGTCAAACCATCCACCCATATAAAGCGGGGATGGGTCAAACCATCCACCCATATAAAGCGGGGATGGGTCAAACCATCCACCATACAAAGCGGGGATGGGTCAAACCATTTCCTTGCGGAAGCCCAACAGTTCTTTCAGTCTTTTCAGTCAGTCTGCTCCATCAGAAGTTCTTGCTCTTGGAGAAGTAGAAGTCTATTCCTCTGTCCTTGTGTTGTTTAGGGGTGTGGGATGGACCAGTCTTTCCTCTGGTCGAGGGCCCAGCACCAGTCTGCAGAAGACTTTACATTTAGAACCAAAACCTTGAAATTGATGTGTCAAGAGAGAATAGTCTTGAAGTACCTTTTTTATAAAGACAGGTTCAGGGTCCTTTGAATGTTATATAGAGGGCATTCGGAAAGTATTCAGACCCCTTGACTTTTTCCACATTTTGTTACTTTACAGCCTTATTCTCAAAAGTATTAAATTAATAGTTTCCCTCAAGCTACACACAATACCCCATGATTACAAAGTAAAAACTGGTCTTTAGACATTTTGCCAATTTATTAAAAACCAAAATTGGGAAGAAAAAAAATATTTAAAAAAAACTAAGGCTCTCCCATCTCCACAGAGGAACTCTGGAGCTCTGTCAGAGTGACCATCGGGTTCTTGGTCACCTCCCTGACCAAGGCCCTTCTCACCCGATTGTACATTAGTCATAACTGGTAGAGCCATTCTAGAAACGTAGATCTACATACACCACTAAATATCTGATCATAACCGGTAGAGCCATTCTAGAAACGTAGATCTACATACACCACTTCCTTTTTCTATGAAATTCACATCTTTAACAACACCCACCGGCTTCTTGTTGGTGTGGCGACTCCATTCTGGTGCCATGACAATGGGGGAAGGGTATGTGTCGTTGAGGGACACCAGTGCGTGAGACAGGGAGGCGGAGCTAAGGGTCCATGGGGCGTGGACCTCCCCCCCTCTGATCCCCTTGAGCTCTGGGATCCAGTGTCTAACATAGTCCCCCTGAAGAGGAGAGACAATCACTAGTTATTACAAACCTAGTGTCTAACATAGTGTACTTGAAGAGGAGAGACAATCACTAGTTATTACAAACCTAGTGTTTAACATAGTGTCCTTGAAGAGGAGAGTGTGAGGGCATTTTGAAGTTAAATCTTATTAATGCTTGTGAACTGAAATATCTTCTTTAAGCCTAGGCATTGGTCTTGAGATTGTTAAAGAAACTAATGCATATACAGATAGAACCGTGTGTGTGTGTGTGTATTAATAAGAGGCCTGTTCTAACTGTTCTGTGTGTGTAGCAGGACCCCATGATTTTTTTATTTTACCTTTATTTGACTAGGCAAGTCAGTTAAGAACAAATTCTTATTTTCAATGACGGCCTAGGAACAGTGGGTTAACTGCCTTGTTCAGGGGCAGAACGACAGACTTGTACCTTGTCAGCTCGGGGAATTGAACTTGCAACCTTTAGTCCAACTCGCTAACCACTAGGCTACCCCGCCGCCCCGGTCGCTTACCCAAGAGCTGACAGAAACTAACCGGTTCTTCTTCACTTAACTGGAGACAAAGTGTTATATTCTGCACACCAGTGATAGAGCTGTTATGTTTGGAGCCTGTTTCTGGGTGAAAGGTTCATGTTGTGTGTGTGTGTGTGTGTGTGTGTGTGTGTGTCTGTGTGTGTGTGTGTGTGTGTGTGTGTGTGTGTGTGTGTGGGTGTGTGTGTGTGTGTGTGTGTGTGTGTGTGTAGAACATACAGTTGAAGTCGGAAGTTTACCTACACCTTAGCCAAGTACATTTAAACTCAGGTTTCACAATTTCTGACATTTAATCGAAGTAAAAATTCCCTGTCTTAGGTCAGGAAGGATCACCACTATATTTTAAGAATGTGAAATGTCAGAATAAAAGTTGAGATAATTATTTATTTCAGCTTTTATTTCTTTCATCACATTCCCAGTGGGTCAGAAGGTTACATACACTCAATTAGTATTTGGTAGCATTGCCTTTAAATTGTTTAACTTGGGTCAAACGTTTCAGGTAACCTTCCACAAGCTTCCTACAATAAGTTGGGTGAATTTTGGCCAGAGCTGGTGAAACTAAATCAAATCAAATCAAATTTTATGTCAAGTTTGTAGGCCTCCTTGCTCACACAAGCTTTTTCAGTTCTGCCCACACATTTTCTATAGGATTGAGGTCAGGGCTTTGTGATGGCCACTCCAATACCTTGACTTTGTTGTCCTTAAGTAAATTTGCCACAACAATGGAAGTATGCTTGGGGTCATTGTTCATTTGGAAGACCCATTTGCGACCAAGCTTTAAATTCCTGACTGATGTCTTGGGATGTTGCTTCAATATATCCACATAATTTTCCTCCCTCATGAAGCCATCTATTTTGTGAAGTGCACCAGTCCCTCCTGCAGCAAAGCACCCCCACAACATGATGCTGCCACCCCCGTGCTTCACGGTTGGGATGGTGTTCTTCAGCTTGCAAGCCTCCCCATTTTTCCTCCAAACATAACGATGGTCATTATGGCCAAATAGTTATATTTTTGTTTCATCAGACCAGAGGACATTTCTCCAAAAAGTACAATATTTGTTCCCATGTGCAGTTGCAAACCATAATCTGGCTATTTGATGGCGGTTTTGGAGCAGTGGCTTCTTCCTTGCTGAGCGGCCTTTCAGGTTATGTCAATATAGGACTCGTTTTACTGTGGATATACAGTGGAGCAAAAAAGTATTTAGTCAGCCACCAATTGTGCAAGTTCTCCCACTTAAAAAGATGAGAGAGGCCTGTAATTTTCATCATAGGTACACTTCAACTATGACAGACAATATGAGAAAAAAAATCCAGAAAATCACATTGTAGGACTTTTAATGAATTTATTTGCAAATTATGGTGGAAAATAAGTATTTGGTCAATAACAAAAGTTTATCTCAATACGTTGTTATATACCCTCTGTTGGCAATGACAGAGGTCAAACATTTTCTGTAAGTCTTCACAAGGTTTTCACACACTGTTCCTGGAATTTTGGCCCATTCCTCCATGCAGATCTCCTCTAGAGCAGTGATGTTTCGGGGCTGTTGCTGGGCAACACGGACTTTCAACTCCCTCCAAAGATTTTCTATGGGGTTGAGATCTGGAGACTGGCTAGGCCACTCCAGGACCTTGAAATGCTTCTTACAAAGCCACTCCTTCGTTGCCCGGGCGGTGTGTTTGGGATTATTGTCATGCTGAAAGGCACCAAACTGTTCCTGGGTGTTTGGGAGAAGTTGCTCTCGGGGATGTGTTGGTACCATTATTTATTCATGGCTGTGTTCTTAGGCAAAATTGTGAGTGAGCCCACTCCCTTGGCTGAGAAGCAACCCACACATGAATGGTCTCAGGATGCTTTACTGTTGGCATGACACAGGACTGATGGTAGCGCTCACCTTGTCTTCTCCGGACAAGCTTTTTTCCGGATGCCCCAAACAATCGGAAAGGCGATTCATCAGAGAAAATGACTATACCCCAGTCCTCACCTTTTACAGAATATCAGTCTGTCCCTGATGTTTTTCCTGGAGAGAAGTGGCTTCTTTGCTGCCCTTCTTGACACCAGGCCATCCTCCAAAAGTCTTCACCTCACTGTGCGTACAGATACACTCACACCTGCCTGCTGCCATTCCTGAGTAAGCTCTGTACTGGTGGTGCCCCGATCCCGCAGCTGAATCAACTTTGGGAGACGGTCCTAGTGCTTGCTGGACTTTCTTGGGCGCCCTGAAACCTTCTTCACAACAATTGAACCGCTCTCCTTGAAGTTCTTGATGATCCGATAAATGGTTGATTTAGGTGCAATCTTACTGGCAGCAACATCCTTGCCTGTTGTCGCCCTTTTTGTGCAAAGCAATGATGACGGCACATGTTTCCTTGCAGGTAACCATGATTGCCAGAGGAAGAACAATGATTCCAAGCACCACCCTCCTTTTGAAGCTTCCAGTCTGTTATTCGAACTCAATCAGCATGACAGAGTGCTCCCCAGCCTTGTCCTCGTCAACACTCACACCTGTGTTAACGAGAGAATCACTGACATGATGTCAGCTGGTCCTTTTTTGGCAGGGCTGAAATGCAGTGGAAATGTTTTTGGGGGATTGCCATCATACAAACTGAGGCTGCAGACTTCGTGAAAATTAATATTTGTGTCATTCAAGACTTTTGGCCACGACTGTACATCATTTGGGCCGACAGTGAAAGGTGCTTGCTTGCCCATCTTGGGGGAACCGTTGAGCTGCTGTTAGAGGAAGTATGTCTGGAGTGACTTCCTGTCACCTTGGCACCTATTGTCCTCACTCAGTTGTGACAGACTGAGACAACCTTTTCATTATAGTCTGTACCCCGTAACACAGGTTCGTCTCTCCTTCTGTACACACACGTGCATAAGATCATGTGTTTGCATAAGATAGCTAGAGTATATGAGGCCTACGTACTCTTTGTACAGGAGGCTCTCACTCCATTTCACCTGCGTGGGTGGTGCGCCCTCCTCCTTATTATAATACCTTGATTGATTATTGAGTATGCCTCTCCTCATTATTAGTTTAAGGTAGAATTTCCACCACAAGAGACAATCACTTATTACAAACCAGTGTCTAACATTGTCTCCTATCCTCTTCAAGGGGACAATCACTAGTTATTCCAAACAGTTTCTCAAAGTTGCCATAGCAGAAACTTTCTGGGTAATTGTATGGTATATTGCTATAGCATCCTCCTCCCTTTATGTGTTAACCCCAAGGAAGCAGACATCATAACATCAGATAACTAGTTATGAAGCAACTAGCTTTGGAGACTGGATGATCTAATCTGACATGCCAATGTTGCAGGTCTTTCACCTTCAGGTAAAGCTGTGGTAGTTCTACAGTGTTTATTGGTCAGACTGAAACATACGTTGTTGTCGTAGTCGAGTCCTTGTTTGATCATGTTGAACTTCCTGTTTTCTCTCGGGTCATTTCCTATCCCCGCGCTGTATAGCCAGTTACCATAGTTACTGCTCACGTCATGGTCCACCTGGAAGTAGAGAGATGGAACTGATTGGTCAGACCTCCGGTAACTGTCCACTACTGGTCTCCTAACCAGCCTGGTGTGACCTGAAACCATTCAATAGGTATACCCACAGTCATACATTTATCTAAATAAAAGCCTTAGGATTTTAGTTCCATGTTGCCCTATCACAGGCTGGGTCTAGTTCCCAGCACCTTGGATACATCTGTCCTATCACAGGCTGGGTCTAGTTCCCACCACCTTGGATACATCTGTCCTATCACAGGCTGGGTCTAGTTCCCACCACCTTGGATACATCTGTCCTATCACAGGCTGGGTCTAGTTCCCACCACATTGGATACATCTGTACTATCCTTTCAGATCTAAGTGCAGAGGGAGGCTAGGGGTCAAAGGTAGGGGCTAGGGGTTGATTTAGTCTTGGGCACAAGCCTCACCAGTAAGTAGTGGAACCACTCGACCCCCATCCTCCAGTCTAGTCCCAGGTCCTAACCCAGGTCCCAACCCTAACACTAACCCTGGCCAGGAGCTTCACCAAAAGGTATTGGAACCACTCGACCCCCATCCTCCAGTCTAGTCCCAGGTCCTAACCCAGGTCCCAACCTTAACACTAACCCTGGCCAGGAGCCTCACCAAAAGGTAGTGGAACCACTCGGCCCCCATCCTCCAGTCTAGTCCCAGGTCCTAACCCAGGTCCCAACCCTAACACTAACCCTGGCCAGGAGCCTCACCAAAAGGTAGTGGAACCACTCGGCCCCCATCCTCCAGTCTAGTCCCAGGTCCTAACCCAGGTCCCAACCCTAACACTAACCCTGGCCAGGAGCCTCACCAAAAGGTAGTGGAACCACTCGGCCCCCATCCTCCAGTCTAGTCCCAGGTCCTAACCCAGGTCCCAACCCTAACACTAACCCTGGCCAGGAGCCTCACCAAAAGGTAGTGGAACCACTCGGCCCCCATCCTCCAGTCTAGTCCCAGGTCCTTGGTGAGGAAGCTGGCTACGTTTTGGCGACCCCTGTTAGACATGAACCCCGTCAGCGCCAGCTCTCGCATATTGGCATCAACGAACGGCACCCCGGTACGACCCTCTAGAACAACGAGACAGAGTAGTTACAACAACTCAGTAGTATGAGAGATGATAGTTTGAACATTGTTACGGTATATTTACCACAGTGCATCCCACAGACGTTCAGTTCCCTATACTTGCCTTATACAGCTCTGTGTAGTCACCTCGTAGATCAGAGTGGTATTGTAAAGACTATAGATTTGTAATGATTTCTCCCTAACCTTTCCATGCATTGAACAGATTCATGTCCTTCTTCCAAGGGATGGATTTGTCCTGAAGGCCTGATGAAAACACATAACCACCATGAGATAATGTGCAATAAGCTTCAGATGACAACATATACAACTGGCTTTCCAACTTTACCTTTGATGTCAAACAGTCTGTCTCCGTATTTGGCTCCTACAAACTTGAAATAGTCTCTCCAGAGCAGCTCAAATACTACCCTGTTGGAAGACATGTACAGTCAGTCTTGCTTAATAAAACCGCATCACTTCTTCTATTCAATTCACAGTCTATTCAGTTACCTGAACTAAGTACACTAAAAGGTGCATCTCCTACCCAGCCACCCTGCTAGCCTGGCTCATCACAGCTATAGTACAAGTTAAACATTTAGACACACTCATTCCAGGGTTTTTCTTTATTGTTACTATTTTCTACATTGTAGAATAGTGAAGACATCAAAACTATTAAATAACACATACGGAATCATATAGTAAGAAAAAAAAAAGTTGAATACAAATATATTTTACATTTTAGATTCTTCAAAGTAGCCATCCTTTGCCTTGATGACAGCTCTACTATGTAGAAAATAGTAGAAATAAAAACGCTGGAATGAGTAGGTGTTCTAAAACCTTTGACTGGTATTGTACATAACAGGAGATAAACATGGATTTAGTGACTGATCTCATCATGTTCCTGAAAACAACAGGATATGAGATAGCAGGAAGGAACTCACCAGTATGTGCTCTGATTGGCTGTTCGTTCACTCTCATACTTCTTGATCTGTTGGTAGATATACCTAGGGGAGATACAGCCTATAGCCAACCTGTAGAATACAGTTATAGATACAGTCTATTGTCTGCGAATACATTTTATAGTGAGTGCATACATTTTCATACTGGTCCCCTGTGGGAATTGAACCCACAACCCTGGTGTTGCAAGCACCAATATTCCCAAAAGAATGGTGTTGTTTTCCATGTTATTTGATCAAGAAAAGTATTTAATTTGATGTGGATGTTTTGTGTCTTTGCCCGTAACTATGGACCATTTGATGTAAATGTTTGAGGACAGGGTTTTGTTCTTTCTGGATTCTATTAGAATGACAATCACAGGGCAACAACTCTTACAAATCCAACTATTGAATCTTACAAGCTACTGTTCTTAATCATACAACTAAGTTTTTGCCAAAGTGAAGACGCTGAAAAACATTGTTGCCTGCGCTACAGACATCTATATCGGGTTGCTAATACTAGTAAAGGCTCAGTGAACTACTTTTACTTTATTCTGATTGTTCAGGGGGTGCTGCAGTACCCTCAACACCCGTACCTCCCGTGGCTATGCTGGTACTTACCATGGGGAAAATTTTGTGGAATAGTCCAGTCCTATCAGGCCGTTACGAGTCTCCTTGTAGGTAGCCACAGCATCCTGCATGAGACATATACCAGCTGTATCACAATATCCTACACAACAAACACATACAGTACCAGTCAAAAGTTTGGACACACCAACTCATTCAAGGGTTTCTTTATTTTAGTATTTTCTACATTGTAGAATAATAGTGAAGACATCAGAACTATGAAATAACCCATACGGAATAATGTAGTAACCAAAAAAGTGTTAAACAAATCTAAATATATTTTATATTCTTCAAAGTAGCCACCCTTTGCCTTGATGACAGCTTTGCAAACTCTTGACATTCTCTCAACCAGCTTCATGAGGAATGCTTTTCCAAACAGTCTTGAAGGAGTTCCCACATATGCTGAGCACATGTTGGCTGCTTTTCCGTCACTCTGCGGTCCAACTCCATCTCAAACATCTCATATTGGGTTGAGGTCAGGTGATTGTGGAGGCCAGGTCATCTGATGCAGCACTCCATCACTCTCCTTCTTAGTCAAATAGCCATTGTTCAGTTGAAAACAAATGATGGACCCACTAAGTGCAAACCAGATGGGATGGCATATCGCTGCAGAATGCTGTGGCAGCCATGCTGGTTAAGTGTGCCTTGAAATCTAAATAAATCACTGACAGTGTCACCAGCAAAGCACCATCACACCTCCTACTCCATGCTTCACAGTGGGAACCACACATGCGAAGATCATTCGTTCACCTACTCTGCGTCTCACAAAGAGAAGAAGGTTGGAACCAAAAAATATCACATTTGGACTCATCAGACCAAAGGACAGATTTCCACCGGTCCAATGTCCATTGCTCGTGTTTCTTGGCCCAAGCAAGTCTCTTCTTATTACTGGTGTCCTTTAGTAGTGGTTTCTTTGCAGCAATTCGACCATGAAGGCATGATTAGGGTTAGGCATGCAGTCTCCTCCGAACAGTTGATGTTAAGATGTGTCTGTTACTTGAACTCTGTGAATCATTTATTTGGGTTGCAATTTCTAATAACCCTAATGAACTTATCCTCTGCAGCAGAGATAACTCTGGATCCTCCTTTCCTGTGGTAGTCCTCATGAGAGACAGTTTCATCATAGTGCTTGATGGTTTTTGGGACTACACTTGAAGAAACTTTCATAGTTCTTGACATTTTCAGATTAAGACATGAAGGTGAGTCAAAGTAATGATGGTCTGTCATTTCTCTTTGCTTATTTGAGCTGTTTGTGCTATAATATGGATTTGGTCTTTTACCGAAGAGGGCTATCTTCTGTATACCCCCCTATCTATCACAACACAACTGATAGGCTCAAAGCATTAAGGAAAGAAATTTCACAAATTAACTTTTAACAAGGCACACATGCTAATTTAAATGCATTCCAGGTGAAGCTGGTTGAGAGAATGCCAAGAGTGTACAAAGCTGTCATCAAGGTGGCTACTTTGAAGAATCTCAAATATATTTTGTTTTGTTTAACACTTTTTGGGTTACTACATAATTCCATACGTGTTATTTCATAGTTTTGATGTCTTCACTATTATTCTACAATGCAGAAAATAGTAAAAATAAACCCTGGTATGAGTAGGTGTGTCCAAACTTTTGACTGGTACTGTATGTCTGCTATATTATCATTGGACCAAATGAAAGGTTTTCATGATGAATGTACCACTACTACTTTAGCACGAGTAACATGTTCCTATCCAAGGCTGTAGATCATGCAGTGACATCCACCACACTAAAGCAGCCAGGGCTCTGCTCCACTAAACAGCTGACTACACCTAACAGCTAACTATCTGCTCCACACCATTTAGACTGAGGAGAGCCCCAGTCCTATACACGTGTGACTAGGGAGGGGAGGTTGACGTGTGCCTAGGGAGGGGAGGTTGACGTGTGCCTAGGGAGGGGAGGTTGACGTGTGCCTAGGGAGGGGAGGTTGACGTGTGCCTAGGGAGGGGAGGTTGACGTGTGCCTAGGGAGGGGAGGTTGACGTGTGCCTAGGGAGGGGAGGTTGACGTGTGCCTAGAGAGGGGAGGTTGACGTGTGACTAGGGAGGGGAGGTTGACGTGTGCCTAGGGAGGGGAGGTTGACGTGTGACTAGGGAGGGGAGGTTGACGTGTGACTAGGGAGGGGAGGTTGACGTGTGACTAGGGAGGGGAGGTTGACGTGTGCCTAGGGAGGGGAGGTTGACGTGTGCCTAGGGAGGGGAGGTTGACGTGTGCCTAGGGAGGGGAGGATGACATGTGCCTAGGGAGGGGAGGTTGACGTGTGCCTAGGGAGGGGAGGTTGACGTGTGACTAGGGAGGGGAGGTTGACGTGTGCCTAGGGAGGGGAGGTTGACGTGTGCCTAGGGAGAGGAGGTTGACGTGTGCCTAGGGAGGAGAGGTTGACGTGTGACTAGGGAGGGGAGGTTGACGTGTGCCTAGGGAGGGGAGGTTGACGTGTGACTAGGGAGGAGAGGTTGACGTGTGCCTAGGGAGGGGAGGTTGACGTGTGACTAGGGAGGGGAGGTTGACGTGTGACTAGGGAGGGGAGGTTGACGTGTGACTAGGGAGGGGAGGTTGACGTGTGACTAGGGAGGGGAGGTTGACGTGTGACTAGGGAGGAGAGGTTGACGTGTGACTAGGGAGGGGAGGTTGATATTGACTTTTCTTACTAGCACTGACGTTGCTGATACACTCTCCAAAATGTACTGAACTGTACTCAAACACTTGTCCCTGTAGTGGTGCCCTGTGAGGTATAGGTACATAATTGTACCCTTGTAGTTCGTACCCATACCCATTCTTTCCAGCACCACCCCAATATCAACATATGTAAAAATGGTTCTCGTTTCTATGTTTGGTAGTAAACAGATAGAGGAAGATATGTTTCCAATGACATAATCAACCAATTAGTAGGAAATTAGCAGGCAAGCCTCGTCATAATTGGTTAAAATCACATGATACACACCGATGACATCATTGGAAACACATATCTTCCTCTATATTCTTTTTACCACAAAACCTAGAAATGTGCAATTATCACATACTGTGTGTTGATGTTGGGGTGGTGCTGGAGATTATGTTGACATTTTCCTTTAAAAAGAGACAAAAAGGTACAAAATGTGCCTTTTTAGAGTAGCACCACAGTGACAACGAGTTCTGTTCCTTTAAAGTTGCAAAACCTCATCCCTGACCAGCAACTGTTAAGCCAACACCTTGTTAAGGTCTCCCAGTCAGGTTAAGGTCATTACAATATGAATTAAAACTCTTTATTATTACATGCTCTTAACTAAACATTTATAAAGACTTCTGAACTAGCAGTGGACAAGCTTCAAACTGTAATTAGCATAACCACAGACCACTTAAAAGATGGGTACAACACTTTCACTCACAGGTGGTCAAAAATAACTACGTGAAAGCCACGCCCCCACTCAGTCACCGCCCTCCACCCCAATGAGTATACCTTTATATATGTACCATTGTACTAGTTCATCAGCACATGTACCTTAAGGCAGTGAACAGTACCAGGTGAGATCATTATGCGTAGCTTACCTCTGAAGGTACATGATGTGTATTTAGACTGTATGTACCTCAGAGAACAATACCGGACCTTAACCTACATTATAACAGCAACACTACTGGACCCTAACCTACATTATAACAGAACACTACTGGACCCTAAACTACATTATAACAGCAACACTACTGGACCCTAAACTACATTATAACAGAACACTACTGGACCCTAAACTACATTATAACAGCAACACTACTGGACCCTAACCTACATTATAACAGAACACTACTGGACCCTAAACTACATTATAACAGAACACTACTGGACCCTAAACTACATTATAACAGAACACTACTGGACCCTAAACTACATTATAACAGAACACTACTGGACCCTAAACTACATTATAACAGCAACACTACTGGACCCTAACCTACATTATAACAGAACACTACTGGACCCTAAACTACATTATAACAGAACACTACTGGACCCTAAACTACATTATAACAGAACACTACTGGACCCTAACCTACATTATAACAGAACACTACTGGACCCTAAACTACATTATAACAGAACACTACTGGACCCTAAACTACATTATAACAGAACACTACTGGACCCTAAACTACATTATAACAGAACACTACTGGACCCTAAACTACATTATGACAGAACACTACTGGACCCTAAACTACATTATGACAGAACACTACTGGACCTTAACCTACATTATAACAGAACACTACTGGACCCTAAACTACATTATAACAGAACACTACTGGACCCTAAACTACATTATAACAGAACACTACTGGACCCTAACCTACATTATAACAGAACACTACTGGACCCTAACCTACATTATAGCAGAACACTACTGGACCCTAACCTACATTATAACAGCAACACTACTGGACCTTAACCTACATTATAACAGAACACTACTGGACCCTAAACTACATTATAACAGAACACTACTGGACCTTAACCTACATTATAACAGAACACTACTGGACCCTAAACTACATTATAACAGAACACTACTGGACCCTAAACTACATTATAACAGAACACTACTGGACCTTAACCTACATTATAACAGAACAATACTGGACCCTAAACCACATTATAACAGAACACTACTGGACCCTAACCTACATTATAACAGAACACTACTGGACCCTAACCTACATTATAACAGAACACTACTGGACCCTAAACTACATTATAACAGAACAGTACTGGACCCTAAACTACATTATAACAGAACACTACTGGACCCTAACCTACATTATGAGAATGTAGCAGCTTTATTGAGGAAAGTGTCCTACTTGCTGTGACAGAGAAGTGGTCGTCTCACCTCGCCATATGAAGATGAATGCGCTAACTGTAAGTTGTTCTGGATACATGACTAAAATGTACTCACCGTGTCCCAGAAGTAGTGCTGTAGTCTGGCCAGGGCCTGAGTCTCTCCCCCGCTGCAGGGGAAGGCAGAGCGAGGGTCCCTCACAGTATCTGTCTGCTCCAGGTCTTCTGGGGAGGGGATGAGGCCTTCATCCAGACCTGACCCAGGGGGGAGAGGCTTCAGCTGGTCTAGGGTGGGCAAGACCGGCCTCACCCTGCCCTGGGTTTCCACTGCCTTCCTGAACTGGGTGTATACGTCAGGCAGCCTATCACAGGAGGGGATAGAGCAGGGTTACATGTCATGCAACCTATCACAGGAGAGAATAGAGCAGAGCAGGGTTACATGTCAGGCAACCTATCACAGGCGAGCCTGACTTCATATTGTAGTGATTATCCAGGCAGTGAGAGCCTGACTTCATATTGTAGTGATTATCCAGGCAGAGAGAGCCTGACTTCATATTGAAGTGATTATCCAGGCAGAGAGAGCCTGACTTCATATTGTAGTGATTATCCAGGCAGAGAGAGCCTGACTTCATATTGTAGTGATTATCCAGGCAGAGAGTCTGACTTCATATTGTAGTGATTATCCAGGCAGAGAGCCTGACTTCATATTGTAGTGATTATCCAGGCAGAGAGAGCCTGACTTCATATTGTAGTGATTATCCAGGCAGAGAGAGCCTGACTTCATATTGTAGTGATTATCCAGGCAGTGAGAGCCTGACTTCATATTGTAGTGATTATCCAGGCAGTGAGAGCCTGACTTCATATTGTAGTGATTATCCAGGCAGAGAGCCTGACTTCATATTGTAGTGATTATCCAGGCAGTGAGAGCCTGACTTCATATTGTAGTGATTATCCAGGCAGTGAGAGCCTGACTTCATATTGTAGTGATTATCCAGGCAGTGAGAGCCTGACTTCATATTGTAGTGATTATCCAGGCAGTGAGAGCCTGACTTCATATTGTAGTGATTATCCAGGCAGAGAGCCTGACTTCATATTGTAGTGATTATCCAGGCAGTGAGAGCCTGACTTCATATTGTAGTGATTATCCAGGCAGAGAGAGCCTGACTTCATATTGTAGTGATTACATGGGAAAGAGAGCCTGACTTCATATTGTAGTGATTATCCAGGCAGAGAGCCTGACTTCATATTGTAGTGATTATCCAGGCAGAGAGCCTGACTTCATATTGTAGTGATTATCCAGGCAGAGAGCCTGACTTCATATTGTAGTGATTATCCAGGCAGTGAGAGCCTGACTTCATATTGTAGTGATTATCCAGGCAGAGAGCCTGACTTCATATTGTAGTGATTATCCAGGCAGAGAGCCTGACTTCATATTGTAGTGATTATCCAGGCAGGGAGCCTGACTTCATATTGTAGTGATTATCCAGGCAGTGAGAGCCTGACTTCATATTGTAGTGATTATCCAGGCAGTGAGAGCCTGACTTTATATTGTAGTGATTATCCAGGCAGTAAGAGCCTGACTTTATATTGTAGTGATTATCCAGGCAGTGAGAGCCTGACTTTATATTGTAGTGATTATCCAGACAGAGAGCCTGACTTCATATTGTAGTGATTATCCAGGCAGAGAGAGCCTGACTTCATATTGTAGTGATTATCCAGGCAGAGAGAGCCTGACTTCATATTGTAGTGATTATCCAGGCAGAGAGAGCCTGACTTCATATTGTAGTGATTATCCAGGCAGTGAGAGCCTGACTTCATATTGTAGTGATTATCCAGGCAGTGAGAGCCTGACTTCATATTGTAGTGATTATCCAGGCAGTGAGAGCCTGACTTCATATTGTAGTGATTATCCAGGCAGTGAGAGCCTGACTTCATATTGTAGTGATTATCCAGGCAGTGAGAGCCTGACTTCATATTGTAGTGATTATCCAGGCAGTGAGAGCCTGACTTCATATTGTAGTGATTATCCAGGCAGAGAGCCTGACTTCATATTGTAGTGATTATCCAGGCAGAGAGCCTGACTTCATATTGTAGTGATTATCCAGGCAGTGAGAGCCTGCGCTGAGCAGCCCAATATCAGAGGACGACTTTCTCTGTCACATGAATAAAATCAAATGAACTTGATCTTGACCCCTGTGGTCTTCTCTCACCTGGATAGGTGGTTGAAAGGGAGGTCGTCTCGGTGGTATAGTGTCGACCCCCAGCAGGTGTGAACTTTAACCTTCATCTGAGAACAAATATCCCTCACTCCTCTCTCCACCTGCTGGTCCTCTGGCACCACCTACAGGAGTGGATAAGAAAGCCCAACACATTGATTAGGACGGAAGGAGTGTGATTCTGAATGGTCAGATCTCTAGCAACGATGACAAGCAACTGCCATGTGAGGAATCGTAAGTGACTCGTTTCAGCTAGTTCCATCTTGTTCTTGATACCATGACTTGTTTTGAGGCATTTGACTAAGATCTATACTAATATGGCTAAAATTCTCTAGCTAGCAAACCAACAACCTTAATGATGAATGAGAGACAATAAGTACTCATTCTGCAAATGTGTTGGAGACTAAATTTAGCTCACATCTTGTCCACAATTTAAGCCAACCTTGTCTGTTTGCCCCACAGTTGCGCACTCGTCAGATTTGTTGGTAAACTATCAACCCATGTATAAGTCTATACTCTCTGATTTAATTTAACCAGGTTAGTCTCATCGAGACAAAAATACCCATTTTAAGGAGAGACCTGGACTACTAAGGTGTAGAGATATATAGATATATACCTAGATATAGGCTGATAGAGTGACGGGAGATATAGATAAAGGATGATATAGATATAGAATGATAGAGATATAGAATGATATAGAATTAGAGATATAGAATGTTAGAGATATAGCATGATAGAGATGCGAGATAAAGGATTGGACACCTACTCATTCAAGGGTTTTCCTTTATTTTTAGTATTTTCTACACTGCTGAATAATAGTGAAGACATCAAAACAATGAAATAACAAATTTTATAGCCACCCTTTGCCTTGATGACAGCTTTGCAAACTCTTGGCATTCTCTCATCCAGCTTCATGAGATAGTTACTTGGAATACATTGCAATTAACAGGTGTGCTTTCTTAAAGTTGATTTGTGGAATTTATTTTCTTCTTAATGCCTTTGAGCCAATCAGTTGTGTTGTGACAAGGTAGGGTTGGTATACAGAAGATAGCCCTCTTTGGTAAAAGACCAAGTCCATATTATGGCAAAAACAGCTCAAATAAGTAAAGAGAAACAACAGTCCATAATTACTTTAAGACATGAAGGTCAGTCAATACAGAATAATTCAAGTGCATTTGCAAAAACCATTAAGTGCTACAATAAAACGGGCTCTCATGAGGACAACCATAGGAAAGGAAGACCCAGGTTTACCTCTGCTGTAGAGGATAAGTTCATTAGAGTTAACTGTCTCTCATGAGGACAACCATAGGAAAGGAAGACCCAGGTTTACCTCTGCTGCAGAGGATAAGTTCATTAGAGTTACCAGCCTCAGAAATTAGCAATTAACTGTACCTCAGATTGCAGTCCAAATAAATGCTTCAGAGTAGAGGTGGTTTATGGTTTTATTATGGTTTTTCAACGCCGATACCGATTATTGTAGGCCCAAAAAGCCGATACCGATTAATCGGCCAATTTAAAAATACATATATTTGTAATAATGACAATTACAACAATACTGAATGAACACTTATTTTAACTTAGTATAATACATCAATAAAATCAATTTAGACTCAAGTAAATAATGAAACATGTTCAATTTGGTTTAAATAATGCAAAAACAAAGTGTTGGAGAAGAAAGTAAAAGTGCAATATGTGCCATATAAGAAAGCTAACGTTTCAGTTCCTTGCTCAGAACATGAGAACATATGAAAGCTGGTGGTTCCTTTTAACATGAGTCTTCAATATTCCCAGGTAAGAAGTTTTAGGTTGTAGTTATTGTAGGAATTATAGGACTATTTCCTTTGACTATTGGATGTTCTTACAGGCACTTTACTATTGCCAGTGTAAGAGTATAGCTTCCGTCCCTCTCCTCGCTCCTCCCTGGGCTCAAACCAGCAACACAATGACAACAGCCACCCTCGAAGCAGCGTGACCCATGCAGAGCAAGGGGAACAACTACTAGAAGGCTCAGAGCGAGTGACGTTTGAAACGCTATTAGCGCGCACTAACTAGCTAGCCATTTCACTTCGGTTACACCAGCCTCATCTCGGGAATTGATAGGCTTGAAGACCTAAACAATGCTTGAAGCACAACGAAGAGCTGCTGGCAAAACGCACGAAAGTGCTGTTTGACTGAATGTTTACACGCCTGCTTCTGCCTACCACCGCTCAGTCAGATATTTGGATACTTGTATGCTTAGTCAGATTATATGCAACGCAGGACACGCTAGATAATATCTAGTAATATAATCAACCATGTGTAGTTAACTAGTGATTATGATTGATTGTTTTTTATAAGATACGTTTAATGCTAGCTAGCAACTTACCTTGGCTTACTGCATTCACATAACAGGCAGTCTCCTTGTGGAGTGCAATGAGAGAGAGGCAGGTCGTTATTGCGTTGGACTAGTTGACTGTAAGGTTGCAGGATTGGATCCCCCGAGCTGACAAACTGAAAATCTGTCATTCTGCCCCTGAACGAGGCAGTTAACACACCGTTCCTGGCAGTCATGGCAGACATAAATCTGTCCTTTGGTCTGATGAATCCAAATTACAGATTTTTGGTCCCAACCGCCGTTTCTTTGTGAAACGCAGAGTAGGTGAACGGATGATCTCTGCATGTGTGGTTCCCACCGTGAAGCATGGAGGAGAAGGTGTGATGGTGTGGGGGAGCTTTGCTGGTGACACTGTCAGTGATTTATTTAGAATTCAAAGCACACTTAACCTCTTGAAGCCAGGGGGCACTCTTTTTATGTTTGGAAAAATAACGTTCCCAAAGTAAACGGCCTATTTCCCAGGACCAGATGCTAGAATATGCATATAATTGACAGATTAGGATAGAAAACAGTGCCTCTTATTTTGAAACCTCTCTGTTCCTATGCATGCCTATCCTCAATTTAAAGGGATATCAACCAGATTCCTTTTTCTATGTCTTCCCTAAGGTGTCAACAGTCTTTAGACATAGTTTCAGGCTTTTATTTTTAAAAATGAGCCACAAAGATCACATTGCTTAAGTGGATAGGTGGGGGCTCTCAGAGTGAGTTTTGCGCTACAGAGTAAAGCGGCCATTGTTTCTCCCTGTCCTATTGAAAAACCTACACTCCTGGTTGATACATTATCGAATATATATTTTAAAAACAACCTGAGGAATGATTATAAAAAAGTTTTACATGTTTCTGTGGATATTACGGATATTATTTGGAATTTGTCTGCGTTGTCGTGCCGCTCTTTCCTGTGGATTTCTGAACATAACACGTCAAACAAACGGAGGTATTTTGGACATAAAAATAATCTTAATGGAACAAAAGGAACATTTGTTGTGTAACTGGGAGTCTCGTGAGTGAAAACATCTGAAGATCATCAAAGGTAAACGATTAATTTGATTGTTTTTCTGATTTTCGTGACCAAGCTACCTGATGCTAAGTGTACTTAATGTTTTGTCATGCGATCGATAAACTTACACAAACGGTGTAACGGTCCACAAGCTTGGATTGCTTTCGCTGTAAAGCATCATTTCAATATCTGAGACGACAGGTGGATTAACAAAAGGCTAAGCTGTGTTTTGCAATAAGGCACTTGTGATTTCATGAATGTGAATATTTTTTAGTAATATTATTTGACTGTCTTCACTATTATTCTACAATGTAGAAAATAGTAAAAATAAAGAAAAACCCTTGAATGAGTAGGTGTACTTTTGATTGGTACTGCATCTGTGAACAAAAATATAAACGCAACAGTTTCCTTTCAAATAAGGAAATCAGTCAATTTAAATAAATGTATTAGATACAGTATCTATAGTGGTGAGTAAGATACATATATTGATAGATATGATGTTGCTAGCTAAATAAGAGTTAATATGTTGTGTACTAAGTTACTAACCTCTTCATGGAAGGCCACAGCGCTAACAGAACCTAGCTGCTTAATGAGGTCACCAACCACCTCCTGTGGCCTGCCCCGTCTCACCACCAGGGTGCTGGAAGAAAAAACACACAGCAGCCCCAGTTAACAATGTCTGAGAGCAAGCTGCATCCTGGGTAGTGGATGGTCATCTCTCTCTCTCGTAGAAACAGAATGGGATGACGGCTCTGTTAATGTAAACAATAGTAACTAAGGCAATAGTATAGTATAGCGCTTTAAAGACAAGTAACAAAGTGTTTGAAATAAATGCTCATTTGAAACCATACATTAAAATAATCTTTATAAAAAATGTGTCTTCAACAGGGATATAAAAAGGCACTGAATCGGCAAGCCGTATCTCTGGCAGACCACTCCAAGAAAACCTGTAGAAGCCCAGGTGTGTCCTGAACCAGCCATTGTTATTATCACTATATATATAAATATATATATACAGAGCTGGAGAGATTAGGACAGGGGCTATACTACCTGCTATAGGTTAGGAGGGCTATACTACCTGCTATAGGTTAGGAGCATCAGCCATGCAAAGTATGACTTACTGACCTCAAAGTTGTGGCACATTATGGTTATGGTGTGGTACATTATGAGTATGGTACATTAAGGTTATGGTACAGTACATTGTGGTTATGATGTGGTACATCACGGTTATGGCGTGGTACATTATGGGTATTGTGTGGCACATTATGATTATGGTACATTACGGTTATGATGTGGTACATTATGATTATGGTACATTCAAGTTATGGTGCGGTACATTACAGTTATGGTGTGGTACATTATGGATATGGTGTGATAAAGTAAGGCTATGGTACATTATGGTTATGATGTGTTACATCATGGGTATGGAGCGGTACATAATGGGTATGGTGTGACAAATTAAGGCCATGGTACATTATGGTTATGTTGTGGTAAAGTGTGGTTATGGTGTGGTACATAATGGTTATGGTGCGATACATGAAGGCTACGGCACATTATGGGTATTACGTGGTACATAAATACAACAAGGTGGTACATAAAGGCAACGGTACATTATGGTTATGTTGTGGTACATGGTGGTTATAATGTGGTACATTATGGACACTGCATGGTACGGTACATAAGGTTTATGGTACATGGTGGCTTTGGTGTGGCATATAAAGGTTATGGTACATTACGGTTAAGATGCGGCAAATTGCGGTTTAGATGTAGTATATCAAGGCTACGGTACATTATTGGTATAGTGTGGCACATTATGGTTATGGTGTGGTACATTACGGTCATGGTACATTATGGTGTGTGACATTATGGTTATGATGTGGTACATTAAGGTTATGGTATGGTCTCAGAGATGGCTAATATGAATGTTATCTGATGTTAGCAAGTTATAGATTTCATGAACCTTATTTCTAAGGCCACATATATTAATATTGGCTATTTTCAGCCCTTTCCTGAGTAGCTGATCAGAGATAGACAACATGGAAAAGAGCAGAAAAAGCAAGAGAAAACAATATACATTCAGCAGTCCATTAATCAGTTGGCGTGTGTGTACTGCGGGGTTGAGGCTACAAACCCATAGGCTTGGCTCTCTCATCCCTTCCAGGCTTTTGGGAGGGAGGGTGGACAGGGAGTCTGTCGTAGCGGTTATAAGCAATGTCCCCACACGCTCTGGCAGCTTTCATGTCTGGGATCAGTTCTTTCCTCTTCTGGGGTACAGCTTCAGGATAGTCCTCGTTGAGGAATATTCCTCTCAAGTTCTTGGCTCTTTCCAGAACAGCTACCTTGTCCTTGAACCTCAGGAACTTGACCACCATCGGCCTGGGCCTGTCACATGGGCCTGTCACCTGGGCCCAGTGGTGGGTTTTCCAGTCCTGTGGGCGCGCTTCACCTCAATCTTCCTGTGGTCCATCTTCAATTTCTCAGAGATCATTTCCCCTCTCTTTGTCCTCAGACTCCACGCAGGTCTCATGTGGAGATTCTGCAATTCCGTCCACACCCATGTTGTTTCGCCTTGATTGTCCCTTGAGTCTGATTTAGCGGTCATTGTTATCATGGATTCACACACAGAACTGATGTCCTCTCTCACTGACTTCCAGATTGCTGTCATCTTGTCGTTCTCCCGTTTCAACTCGTCGAGCTCTGGGAGAACTGCAAACTGTTCTTCAGGTCCTGGACCCCTCTGGTCAGGTTGTTCATTCTTTTATAAGTGTGAATCCACCAGTATTTGGACAAAACACTTTAAACTTTTCTTGTTGTAACAACTTATAGGTCTCTTTTTGTTTGTTTAAAAGATCCTTCACATGTGATAGAGAGACACCATTGGCACTGTCCTCAACGGTACTCCCATCGGCTTTGGTCTTTGTCATGGTAGCTAGCAACGTATGATAGGCTTATACTCCTCGCAGTTCCAGACAGGGCAGGTCACATGGAAAATTGGGTCAGGTTACTAAAGACCACAATCCTACAGAGAGATCTCTCACACCCACTAGAGGGAAAGAGATGGAGAGGTATGGAGATGGAAGGGTTTATGACACCTCACGGCCATTGTAAATCTAAGGCAGCAGACAAAATTCCTTTGTCCTCTCACTATGGAGAACCGGCCTCAGAACATTAACATGCAATTAATGGACTTTGGGACAATAGGTTTTGTCAGCAACAATGATGGTAATGACGATAGATGGAATATGAAAATGAATGTAATTTTTTTATGTTATTAAAAGTTAAAGGACGACGTTATAACAAAAACATTGTAAATGTAGGAGTTTTCCTAATATATGCTTGATGTTTATACACTGCTCAAAAAAATAAAGGGAACGCTAAAATAACACATCCTAGATCTGAATGAATGAAATATTTGTATTAAATACTTTTTCTTTACATAGTTGAATGTGCTGACAACAAAATCACACAAAAATTATCAATGGAAATCAAATTTATCAACCCATGGAGGGTCTGGATTTGGAGTCACACTCAAAATTAAAGTGGAAAACCACACTACAGGCTGATCCAACTTTGATGTAATGTCCTTAAAACAAGTCAAAATGAGGCTCAGTAGTGTGTGTGGCCTCCACGTGCCTGTATGACCTCCCTACAATGCCTGGGCATGCTCCTGATGAGGTGGCGGATGGTCTCCTGAGGGATCTCCTCCCAGACCTGGACTAAAGCATCCACCAACTCCTGGACAGTCTGTGGTGCAACGTGGCGTTGGTGGATGGAGCGAGACATGATGTCCCAGATGTGCTCAATTGGATTCAGGTCTGGGGAACGGGCGGGCCAGTCCATAGCATCAATGCCTTCCTCTTGCAGGAACTGTTGACACACTCCAGCCACATGAGGTCTAGCATTGTCTTGCATTAGGAGGAACCCAGGGCCAACCGCACCAGCATATGGTCTCACAAGGGGTCTGAGGATCTCATCTCGGTACCTAATGGCAGTCAGGCTACCTCTGGCGGGCACATGGAGGGCTGTGCGGCCCCCCAAAGAAATGCCCCCGCACACCATGACTGACCCACCGCCAAACCGGTCATGCTGGAGGATTTTGCAGGCAGAAAAACGTTCTCCATGGCGTCTCCAGACTGTCACGTCTGTCACATGTGCTCAGTGTGAACCTGCTTTCATCTGTGAAGAGCACAGGGCACCAGTGGCGAATTTGCCAATCTTGGTGTTCTCTGGCAAATGCCAAACGTCCTGCACGGTGTTGGGCTGTAAGCACAACCCCCACCTGTGGACGACGGGCCCTCATACCACCCTCATGGAGTCTGTTTCTGACCGTTTGAGCAGACACATGCACATTTGTGGCCTGCTGGAGGTCATTTTGCAGGGCTCTGGCAGTGCTCCTCCTTGCACAAAGGCGGAGGTAGCGGTCCTGCTGCCGGGTTGTTGCCCTCCTACGGCCTCCTCCACGTCTCCTGATGTACTGTCTCCTGGTAGCGCCTCCATGCTCTGGACACTACGCTGACAGACACAGCAAACCTTCTTGCCACAGCTCGCATTGATGTGCCATCCTGGATGAGCTGCACAACATGAGCCACTTGTGTGAGTTGTAGACTCCATCTCATGCTACCACTAGAGTGAAAGCACCGCCAGCATTCAAAAGTGACCAAAACATCAGCCAGGAAGCATAGGAACTGAGAAGTGGTCTGTGGTCACCACCTGCAGAACCACTCCTTTATTGCTAATTGCCTATAATTTCCACCTGTTGTCTATTCCATTTGCACAACAGCATGTGAAATTTATTGTCAATCAGTGTTGCTTCCTAAGTGGACAGTTTGATTTCACAGAAGTGTGATTGACTTGGAGTTACATTGTGTTGTTTAAGTGTTCCCTTTATTTTTTTGAGCGGTGTACATTGTACGTTGTGGAAAATGTCCAGATGAAAGAGAATGTTTTTGTAAAGATGAAATGTGAAGTTAGTTGTCTAAATTGGATCTGAGTAAAATCCAGACCTTGCCTCGTACCTTGGTACGCCCAGAGAATTGCCCTAAAGGCGGAAAGCCCACTTCTGACTAGAGGTCGACCGATTAATCGGAATGGCCAATTAATTAGGGCCGATTTCAAGTTTTCATAACAATTTTTGGGCGCCGATTTCCGATTATCTTTTTTAAATATTTATTTTTATACCTTTTATTTAACTAGGCAAGTCAGTTAAGAACACATTCTTATTTTCAATGACTTCCTAGGAACTGTGGGTTAACTGCCTTGTTCAGGGGCAGAACGACAGATTTTCACCTTGTCAGCTCAGGGGTTTCAATCTTGCAACCGCACAGTTAACTAGTCCAACGCTCTAACCATTCCACTCCACGAGTAGCCTGCCTGTTACGCAAATGCAGTAGAAGCCAAGTTAAATTGCTAGATAGCATTAAACTTATCTTATAAAAAACAATCAATCAATCATAATCACTAGTTATAACTACTAATCCAGTTTAGCAGGCAATATTAACCAGGTGAAATTGTGTCACTTCTCTTGCGTTCATTGCACGCAGAGTCAGGGTATATGCAACAGCTGGGGCTGCCTGGCTCTTTGCGAACTAATTTGCCAGAATTAGTAATTATGACATACATTGAAGGTTGTGCAATGTAACAAGAATATTTAGACTTAAGGATGCCACCAGTTAGATAAAATACTGAACGGTTCCGTATTTCACTGAAATTTTGTTTTCAAAATGATAGTTTCCGGATTCGATCATATTAATGACCAAAGGCTCGTATTTCTGTGTGTTATTATGTTATAATTAAGTCTGATTTGATAGAGCAGCAGCAGGCCCGTAATCATTCATTCAAACAGCACTTTTGTGCGTTTTGCCAGCAGCTCTTCATGACTTCAAGCCTATCAGCCTAATGGCTGGTGTAACCAATGTGAAATGGCTAGCTAGTTAGCTGGGTGTGCGCTAATACTGTTTCAAACGTCACTCGCTTTAAGATTTGGAGTAGTTATTTCCCTTGCGCTGCAAGGGCCGCGGCTTTTGTGGAGCGATGGGTAACGATGCTTTGAGTGTAGCTGTTGTCGATTTGTTCCTGGTTCGAGCCCAGGTAGGGGTGAGGAGGGGGACGGAAGCTATACTGTTACACTGGCAATACTATAGTGCCTATAAGAACATCCAATAGTCAAAGGTATATGAAATACAAATGGTATAGAGAGAAATAGTCCTATAAACACTATATTAACTACAACCTAAAACCTATTACCTTGGAATATGGAAGTCTCATGTTAAAAGGAACCACCAACTTTCATATGTTCTCATGTTCTGAGCAAGGAACTCAAATGTTAGCTTTCTTACATGGCACATATTTTTACATGGCACATATTACTTTCTTCTCCAACATTTTTTTGCATTATTTAAACCAAATTGAACATGTTTCATTATTTATTTGAAGCTAAATTGATTTTATTGATGTTTTATATAAAGTTAAAATAAGTGTTAATTCAGTATTGTTGTAATTGTCATTATTACAAATACATTTTTTTAAATGTTATTTTTATTTTATTACATTGTCAGATTAATCGGTTCTGACTCGAGGGTATAAAACATGTGAGTTAAGAATTTAGATTTACATTAAGTGAACTGAACTGCAGGTCTGAGTCTCAACAAACCCAAAACACAACACTGCAGGTCTGAGTAGTCAACAAACCCAAAACACAACACTGCAGGTCTGAGTAGTCAACAAACCCAAAACACAACACTGCAGGTCTGAGTAGTCAACAAACCCAAAACACAACACTGCAGGTCTGAGTAGTCAACAAACCCAAAACACAACACAAGGTTGAAGACAAAGGAACCTTCTAGCTATGCTATGATGAGTAGCTGAGTCTACGAGGGTGAATTCAAATGGGACCACCCAGTCACCACTCTCCATCGAATTGTGTGTCTACACTGCTTTCATTCCTACACTGTGAGCCCTGAGCGACAGGGCTGGCTGTCCTCAGAAGTCCCCTTTCGGAAACAAGGGCGAGGAAACAGACCACTAAGACAAAGGACACTGACATCGTGAGGACAACCAGAGAGTTACACCCTGCAACCAGAGAAGTGCATCATCTGAGAAGCCGAAATGGTCCACGCAGAGACCCCTATCGGAGACCTTCGACACGTAATTACATCATTATATTCTGACCCACAGTCAGAGACCTTCGACACGTAATTACATCATTATATTCTGACCAATAAGAGCAGCAGTTCGGGGCAAGGTTAGGGTAAAAACAAGCATCCCCTGGCCTCCTGGGTGGCGCAGTGGTTAAGGGCGCTGTACTGCAGCCTCAGCTGTGCCACCAGAGACCCTGGGTTCGCGCCCAGGCTCTGTCGTAACCGGCTGCGACCGGGAGGTCCGTGGGCGACGCACAATTGGCCTAGCGTCGTCCGGGTTAGGGAGGGCTTGGCCGGTAGAGATATCCTTGTCTCATCGCGCACCAGCGACTACTGTGGCGGGCCGGGCGCAGTGCGTGCTAACCAAGTGCACGGTGGTGTTTCCTCCGACACATAGGTGCATAGGCTTCCGGGTTGGATGCGCGCTGTGTTAAGAAGCAGTGCGGCTTGGTTGGGTATCGGAGGACGCATGACTTTCAACCTTCGTCTCTCCCGAGCCCGTACGGGAGTTGTAGCGATGAGACAAGATAGTAGATACTAAAACAATTGGATACCACAAAATTGGGGAGAAAAAGGGGCAAAAAAAGATATTAAAAAAATACAAGCATCGCTAACAAATGCATATATTTCGTATATTTCTCTCTCTCTTAAATCCCCATGTTGTTTAACACGTGTCGTATTGTGTTGGTCCACTAGGGACCTGTTTCATTGTACTAAGTTCTAATCAATAGACTGTATCTTATATTATCTTATATTATCATTTTAGCTTGCTAGTAAATCTCAATTGATGTTGAGTGACTCATTGTGCAGTTTCCTCGATTATGCGACGTTCAGAATGAGGGGGGAAATTGCTTAAATAGCGGCTGTTGTACATTATGGTACGTATGGTTATAGTGTGTTATGGGACATTATGGTTATGGTACGGTACATTATGGTATAGTACATTATGGTTATGGTGTGGTACAGTATGGTTATGGTGTGGTACAGTATGGTACATTGTGGTATGGTATGGTTATGGTGTGGTACAGTATGGTTAGCTATGGTAAGGTATGGTACATTGTGGTATGGTATGGTTACGGTGTGGTACATTATGGTTATGATACATTATATTATATATTATGATGTGATATGGTACATTATGGTACATTATGGCTATGGTGTGATATGGTACATTATGGCTATGGTGTGGTATTGTATGGTTATGGAGTGGTATGGTACGGTTTGGGTATGGTGTTGTAATTATTTATTTATTATTATTATTTATTAATTATTTATTTTATTTAACCTTGCCTATTTAAATAGGCATGTCAGTTAATAACAAATTATTATTTTCAATGATGGCCTAGGAACAGTGGGTTAACTGCCTTATTCAGTGGCAGAACGACAGATGTATTGTATGGTGTGGTATGGTTATGGTGTGGCACATTATGGTTATGGTGGGGTACACGGTTATGGCACATTATGGTTATGGTGTGGTACATAATGGTTATAGGGTGGTACATTATGGTTATGGTGTGGTACGTGGTTATGGCACATTATGGTTATGGTGTGGCACATCATGGCTATGGTGTGGTACATGGTTATGGTACATTATGGTTATGGTGTGGTACATTATGGTTATGGAATGGCTACGGTGTGGTACATGGTCATGGTACATTATGGTTATGGTGGGGTACATAATGGTTATAGGGTGGTGCATTATGGTTATGGTGTGGTATGTGGTTATGGCACATTATGGTTATGGTGTGGTATGTGGTTATGGTACATTACTGTTATGGTACATTGTGGTTATGGTACATTGTGGTTATGGTGTGGTTATGGTGTGGTACATTACTGGTATGGTGTGGTATGTGGTTATGGTACATTATGGTTATGGTGTGGTATGTTATGGTGTGGTACAATATGGTTATGATGTGGTGCTGTATGGTTGTGGTGTGGTATGGTTGTGGCTCAGCTCAGCTCCTCTCACCTGCCTCTCTGTATCAAACTGGTCCTGAGGTCCTGGATGCTGTCCAGTAGGAAGCGCAGGCGGAAGGGGCCGGTACGGGGCAGGTTGTAGTTGGCTGTCCCCAGGTAATGACCAGGGTCGAAACAGTACAGGGGAACGATGTGTTCAGCATTCCTCTGGGCCCAGTGAAACACCTGGATAACACAGGGGTTACAATAGAGTAGGGGGCCCAGTGAAACAGCTGGATAACACAGGGGTTACAATAGAGTAGGGGGCCCAGTGAAACAGCTGGATAACACAGGGGTTACAATAGAGTAGGGGGCCCAGTGAAACAGCTGGATAACACAGGGGTTACAATAGAGTAGGTGGCCCAGTGAAACAGCTGGATAACACAGGGGTTACAATAGAGTAGAGGGCCCAGTGAAACAGCTGGATAACACAGGGGTTACAATAGAGTAGAGGGCCCAGTGAAACAGCTGGATAACACAGGGGTTACAATAGAGTAGGGGGCCCAGTGAAACAGCTGGATAACACAGGGGTTACAATAGAGTAGGGGGCCCAGTGAAACAGCTGGATAACACAGGGGTTACAATAGAGTAGGGGGCCCAGTGAAACAGCTGGATAACACAGGGGTTACAATAGAGTAGGGGGCCCAGTGAAACAGCTGGATAACACAGGGGTTACAATAGAGTTCCGGCGCCGACAGAGATGGCCGCCTCGCTTCGCGTTCCTAGGAAACTATGCAGTATTTTGTTTTTTTACGTGCTATTTCTTACATTAGTACCCCAGGTCATCTTAGGTTTCATTACATACAGTCGAGAAGAACTACTGAATATAAGATCAGCGTCAACTCACCATCAGTACGACCAAGAATATGTTTTTCGCGACGCGGATCCTGTGTTCTGCCTTACAAACAGGACAACGGAGTGGATCATATGCAGCGACCCAAAAAAACGACTCCGAAAGAGAGGGAAACGAGGCGGTCTTCTGGTCAGACTCCGGAGACGGGCACACCGTGCACCACTCCCTAGCATTCTTCTTGCCAATGTCCAGTCTCTTGACAACAAGGTTGATGAAATCCGAGCAAGGGTAGCATTCCAGAGGGACATCAGAGACTGTAACGTCCTTTGCTTCACTGAAACATGGCTCACTGGAGAGACTCTATCCGAAGCGGTGCAGCCAACGGGTTTCTCCACGCATCGCGCTGACAGAAACAAACATCTTTCTGGTAAGAAGAGGGGCGGAGGCGTATGCCTCATGGCCAACATGACATGGTGTGACGAAAGAAACATACAGGAACTCAAATCCTTCTGTTCACCTGATTTAGAATTCCTCACAATCAAATGTAGACCGCATTATCTACCAAGAGAATTCTCTTCGATTATAATCACAGCCGTATATATCCCCCCCCAAGCAGACACGTCGATGGCTCTGAACGAACTTTATTTAACTCTCTGCAAACTGGAAACGATTTATCCAGAGGCTGCATTAATTGTAGCTGGGGATTTTAACAAGGCTAATCTAAAAAAAACAAGACTCCCTAAATTTTATCAGCATATCGATTGCGCAACAAGGGGTGGAAAGACCTTGGATCATTGTTACTCTAACTTCCGCGACGCATATAAGGCCCTGCCCCGCCCCCCTTTCGGAAAAGCTGACCACGACTCCATTTTGTTGATCCCTGCCTACAGACAGAAACTAAAACAAGAGGCTCCCACGCTGAGGTCTGTCCAACGCTGGTCCGACCAAGCTGACTCCACACTCCAAGACTGCTTCCATCACGTGGACTGGGAGATGTTTCGTATTGCGTCAGATAACAACATTGACGAATACGCTGATTCGGTGTGCGAGTTCATTAGAACGTGCGTTGAAGATGTCGTTCCCATAGCAACGATTAAAACATTCCCTAACCAGAAACCGTGGATTGATGGCAGCATTCGTGTGAAACTGAAAGCGCGAACCACTGCTTTTAATCAGGGCAAGGTGTCTGGTAACATGACCGAATACAAACAGTGCAGCTATTCCCTCCGCAAGGCTATCAAACAAGCTAAGCGCCAGTACAGAGACAAAGTAGAATCTCAATACAACGGCTCAGACACAAGAGGCATGTGGCAGGGTCTACAGTCAATCACGGACTACAGGAAGAAATCCAGCCCAGTCACGGACCAGGATGTCCTGCTCCCAGGCAGACTAAATAACTTTTTTGCCCGCTTTGAGGACAATGCAGTGCCACTGACACGGCCTGCAACGAAAACATGCGGTCTCTCCTTCACTGCAGCCGAGGTGAGTAAGACATTTAAACGTGTTAACCCTCGCAAGGCTGCAGGCCCAGACGGCATCCCCAGCCGCGCCCTCAGAGCATGCGCAGACCAGCTGGCCGGTGTGTTTACGGACATATTCAATCAATCCCTATACCAGTCTGCTGTTCCCACATGCTTCAAGAGGGCCACCATTGTTCCTGTTCCCAAGAAAGCTAAGGTAAGTGGAGTGTGGAGTGTGGAGCTAAACGACTACCGCCCCGTAGCACTCACTTCCGTCATCCTGAAGTGCTTTGAGAGACTAGTCAAGGACCATATCACCTCCACCCTACCTGACACCCTAGACCCACTCCAATTTGCTTACCGCCCAAATAGGTCCACAGACGATGCAATCTCAACCACACTGCACACTGCCCTAACCCATCTGGACAAGAGGAATACCTATGTGAGAATGCTGTTCATCGACTACAGCTCGGCATTCAACACCATAGTACCCTCCAAGCTCGTCATCAAGCTCGAGACCCTGGGTCTCGACCCCGCCCTGTGCAACTGGGTACTGGACTTCCTGACGGGCCGCCCCCAGGTGGTGAGGGTAGGCAACAACATCTCCTCCCCGCTGATCCTCAACACTGGGGCCCCACAAGGGTGCGTTCTGAGCCCTCTCCTGTACTCCCTGTTCACCCACGACTGCGTGGCCACGCACGCCTCCAACTCAATCATCAAGTTTGCGGACGACACAACAGTGGTAGGCTTGATTACCAACAACGACGAAACGGCCTACAGGGAGGAGGTGAGGGCCCTCGGAGTGTGGTGTCAGGAAAATAACCTCACACTCAACGTCAACAAAACTAAGGAGATGATTGTGGACTTCAGGAAACAGCAGAGGGAACACCCCCCTATCCACATCGATGGAACAGTAGTGGAGAGGGTCGCAAGTTTTAAGTTCCTCGGCATACACATCACAGACAAACTGAATTGGTCCACTCACACAGACAGCATCGTGAAGAAGGCGCAGCAGTGCCTCTTCAACCTCAGGAGGCTGAAGAAATTCGGCTTGTCACCAAAAGCACTCACAAACTTCTACAGATGCACAATCGAGAGCATCCTGGCGGGCTGTATCACCGCCTGGTATGGCAACTGCACCGCCCTCAACCGTAAGGCTCTCCAGAGGGTAGTGAGGTCTGCACAACGCATCACCGGGGGCAAACTACCTGCCCTCCAGGACACCTACACCACCCGATGTCACAGGAAGGCCATAAAGATCATCAAGGACATCAACCACCCGAGCCACTGCCTGTTCACCCCGCTATCATCCAGAAGGCGAGGTCAGTACAGGTACATCAAACCTGGGACCGAGAGACTGAAAAACAGCTTCTATCTCAAGGCCATCAGACTGTTAAACAGCCACCTCCAGTGAAACAGCTGGATAACAGGGGTTACAATAGAGTAGAGGGCCCAGTGAAACAGCTGGATAACAGGGGTTACAAAAGAGTAGAGGTCCCAGTGAAACAGCTGGATAACACAGGGGTTATAATAGAGTAGGGGGCCCAGTGAAACAGCTGGATAACAGGGGTTACAATAGAGTAGAGGGCCCAGTGAAACAGCTGGATAACAGGGGTTACAAAAGAGTAGAGGTCCCAGTGAAACAGCTGGATAACACAGGGGTTATAATAGAGTAGAGGGCCCAGTGAAACAGCTGGATAACAGGGGTTACAAAACAATATTTGTGTCTTTATTTATTCCACAGATAGAGGACGCTCTACGAGCTGCTCATTGAACATCGTTCAGCCTGTAAATCACGACGAGTGAATCACGACGAGTGAGTGGGCATGGTGGTTTGACGGTGAGTAGCTCGCCACAGCCAATGACAGCGTATTTTAAAAAGTAAATAATCACAAGTAAACTTCACCTAGCAAGCAGCCATGTCCTTGTCACATGCTCACTTAATTATCTTTAGCTGGCTAGCTAACCAGCAATATAAATATATATATATTTTTTAACTATACTATGAAACAAAAATAAATTATATAAAAATGATAGTAAAAAGCTGTTGGAGCACAAACATGTAAACTCCATCAGATCAGATGGCTCATTCATCACAAAACCCAACGATATTGACAACTACTTTAATGATTGTTTCATAAAGTACGTGTGGAAGAGGTGAACAAATTAATGTTGTCTATCAACAATGACAAGCCACCAGGGTCTGACAACTTGGATGGAAAATTACTGAGGATAATAGAGAACGATATTGCATCTCCTATTTGCCGTCTCTTCAATCCAAACCTACTAGAAAGTGTGCCCCCTCAGGCCTGGAGGGAAGCTGAAGTGGAGGGAAGCTAAGCTAACAGCACCCCTACCTAATAGGAGAATAGTAAGCCCCCTTTACTGGCTCAAATAGCCAACCAATCAGCCTGTTACCAACCCTTAGTAAACTTCTGGAAAAAATTGTTTGAACAGATACAATGCTATTTTACAGTTAACAAATTGACAACAGACTTTCAGCACGGTTATAGGGAAGGACATTTAACAATCACAGCACCTACACAAATGACTGATGATTGGCTGAGAGAAATTGATGATAAAAAGATTGTAGGGGCAGTTTTGTTAGACTTCATTGTGGCGTTTGACATTATGGATCCTACATAGTCTGCCACTGGAAAAACTTGTGTTATGGCTTTACACCACCTGCTATATTGTGGATAAAGAGTTACCTGTCTAACAGAACACAGAGGGTGTTCTTTAATGGAAGCCTCTCAAAAATAATCCAGGTAGGATCAGGAATTTCCCAAGGCAGCTGTTTAGGCCCCTTACTTTAAAAACATTTTTACTAACGACATTCCACTGGCTTTGAGTAAGGCCAGTGTGTCGATGTGTGCAGATGACTCAACACTATACACGTCAGTTACTAGAGAGACTGAAATGACTTCAACACTTAACAAATAACTGCAGTTTGTTTCCGAATGGGTGGCAAGGAATAAGTTAGTCCTAAATATTTAAAAAACTAAAAGCATTGTATTTGGGACAAATTATTCATTATACCGTTAACCTCCACTAAATATTGTAATGAATAATGTGGAAATTGAGCAAGTTGAGGTGACTAAACTGCTTGGAGTAACACTAGATTGTAAACTGTCATGGTCAAAACATATTGATGCAGTAGTAGCTAAGATGGGGAGAGTCTGTCCATAATAAAGCGCTACTCTGCCTTCTTAACAACATTATCAACAAGGCAGGTCCTACAGGTCCTAGTTTCTACCTTCTTAACAACATTATCAACAAGGCAGGTCCTACAGGCCGTAGTTTCTACCTTCTTAACAACACTATCAACAAGGCAGGTCCTACAGGCCCTAGTTTCTACCTTCTTAACAGCACGATCAACAAGGCAGGTCCTGCAGGCCCTAGTTTCTACCTTCTTAACAACATTATCAACAAGGCATGTCCTACAGGTCCTAGTTTCTACCTTCTTAACAACATTATCAACAAGGCAGGTCCTACAGGCCCTAGTTTATACCTTCTTAACAACATTATCAACAAGGCAGGTCCTACAGGCCCTAGTTTATACCTTCTTAACAACATTATCAACAAGGCAGGTCCTACAGGCCCTAGTTTCTACCTTCTTAACAACACTATCAACAAGGCAGGTCCTACAGGCCCTAGTTTCTACCTTCTTAACAACACTATCAACAAGGCAGGTCCTACAGGCCCTAGTTTCTACCTTCTTAACAACACTATCAACAAGGCAGGTCCTACAGGCCCTAGTTTCTACCTTCTTAACAACACTATCAACAAGGCAGGTCCTACAGGCCCTAGTTTCTACCTTCTTAAGAACATTATCAACAAGGCAGGTCCTACAGGCCCTGGTTTCTACCTTCTTAACAACACTATCAACAAGGCAGGTCCTACAGGCTCTAGTTTCTACCTTCTTAACAACACTATCAACAAGGCAGGTCCTACAGGCCCTAGTTTCTACCTTCTTAACAACACTATCAACAAGGCAGGTCCTACAGGTCCTAGTTTCTACCTTCTTAACAGTACTATCAACAAGGCAGGTCCTACAGGCCCTAGTTTCTACCTTCTTAACAACACTATCAACAAGGCAGGTCCTACAGGTCCTAGTTTCTACCTTCTTAACAGTACTATCAACAAGGCAGGTCCTACAGGTCCTAGTTTCTACCTTCTTAACAACACTATCAACAAGGCAGGTCCTACAGGTCCTAGTTTCTACCTTCTTAACAGTACTATCAACAAGGCAGGTCCTACAGGCCCTAGTTTCTACCTTCTTAACAACACTATCAACAAGGCAGGTCCTACAGGTCCTAGTTTCTACCTTCTTAACAGTACTATCAACAAGGCAGGTCCTACAGGCCCTAGTTTCTACCTTCTTAACAACACTATCAACAAGGCAGGTCCTACAGGCCCTAGTTTCTACCTTCTTAACAACACTATCAACAAGGCAGGTCCTACAGGCCCTAGTTTCAACCTTCTTAACAACACTATCAACAAGGCAGGTCCTACAGGCCCTAGTTTCTATCTTCTTAACAACACTATCAACAAGGCAGGTCCTACAGGCCCTAGTTTCTATCTTCTTAACAACACTATCAACAAGGCAGGTCCTACAGGCCCTAGTTTCTATCTTCTTAACAACACTATCAACAAGGCAGGTCCTACAGGCCCTAGTTTCTACCTTCTTAACAGCACTATCAACAAGGCAGGTCCTACAGGCCCTAGTTTCTACCTTCTTAACAACACTATCAACAAGGCAGGTCCTACAGGCCCTAGTTTCTACCTTCTTAACAACACTATCAACAGGGCAGGTATTACAGGCCCTAGTTTCTACCTTCTTAACAACACTATCAACAAGGCAGGTCCTACAGGCCCTAGTTTCTACCTTCTTAACAACACTATCAACAAGGCAGGTCCTACAGGCCCTAGTTTCTATCTTCTTAACAACATTATCAACAAGGCAGGTCCTACAGGCCCTAGTTTCTATCTTCTTAACAGCACTATCAACAAGGTAGGTCCTACAGGCCCTAGTTTCTACCTTCTTAAGAACACTATCAACAAGGTAGGTCCTACAGGCCCTAGTTTCTACCTTCTTAAGAACACTATCAACAAGTCAGGTCCTACAGGCCCTAGTTGTCACACCTGGATTACTGTTTAGTCATGTGGTGAGGTGACAGAGGGACATGGGAAAATTGCAATTGTCTCAAAACAGGGCAGCACAGCTGGTCCTTGGATGTACACAGATAACTAATATTAATAATATGCATGTCAATCTCTCCTGGCTCAAAGTGGAGGAGAGATTGACTTCATCACTACTAGCACACAGCTCAGACACCCATGCATACCCCATGCCACCAGAGGTCTCTTCACAGTCCCCAAGTCCAGAACAGACAATGGGAGGCACACAGTACTACATAGAGCCATGACTACATGGAACTCTATTCCACATCAAGTAACTGAATCCGATTTTAAAAACAGATAAAAATATACCTTATGGATCAGCGGGGACTGTGAAGTAACACAAACATAGGCACAGACACATCCACACACACGATAACATACGCACTATACACACACGTACAGATAGATTTTTTTGTTGTCGATATGTGGTAGTACAGTAGTGGCCTGAGGGCACACACTTAAATGTGTTGTGATGATGTGTGTGTTTGGACTGCTCGTGCTGCTACCTGTGTGCACGGAGTGCTAGTGCACAGTTGGTTCTTATTATAACCTCAGTGCTGCCGTGTCTCCAATAACCAGATGTTCCGGTTTTCAGGGGAAATGGTCCGTGCAATCCGGTATCCTTGGGACGTCCCTACCCCATTGAAGTCTACATTTTAAATGGTAGAGATCCCAGATAGCACTGACCAATAGGAAAGAGGGCCTGTGACAGGACTTCCGCTTTTGGACTTTACACCTAAGACCGTATACTATGAAGATAGGCAAATACTGCTTCTCCAATAGAAATCCCTGATCACACTTGTAGGCGTTGTCTCATGGCGACGTTGGCTAGCGAAGCTCATGCACAGAAACACGTCATTGACCCGTGGTCTCGTGCCAAACTGTTTGTCAAATCAAAAGGCACTACTTCAATATAAAAGTTGTTTTTGATGAAAATAAAAATGTGTCAGTTTGTCACTTTCACAAGGTTGGAGTAATAACATGTTCAACTACTTAAAATATTGTAATCTAGGTTGTGCCTTTAGATTAAGAAAATTAACTAAAAAATAATTTCTCACTTCTCCAACCCTGGCCTGTTTGGCAAGCTTTCCCAGAAGACTCAAGTTGTTAAGCCTCTGGGTTTAGAAACTCTGTGGCAAAACTCCATCCGAACAACTCCTCCAAGTTTACCGAATTGAAGAGAACCTCCCATGACATTTCTTCTTCTTCAAGACCAGTGTGTAGTAGGGTGATCTATGTGCAGTCCAAACACACACACAAAAGACACACCCTATCCCCTGAAGACACACCTTATCCCCTGAAGACACACCTTATCCCCTGAAGACACACCCTATCCCCTGAAGACACACCCTATCCCCCCAGCCCTCAAATTAAGTTGACACTTCTGAAGACGTCTGACGAGTGTACACTTGCAGGGCGAGGGGCGAGGGAGGAAGGATTTTTTTTACATGGACCGCCACTGCCTGGAAATTCTTTACAGATTTATCCCACGGTGATTGTGTTTTCAGCCACCGGTAGCTTGTGAGTGGTTTATATGCTCTACAGTCAATTATGAGTGCATGTCTACTTACATTAAATATATAATGATTAATATACCCTTACTGTATGATAGCTAGTAAACTAATTAGATAAATAACAGCCTGCCTAGCTGGAGCTTCTGAAGGAGGAAAATGTGTTATAAGCCGTTATATGCAGCACAATTTCTAACTTATTTACATTCATTTTTACTTACACTTAAATTGACTTCTCCATTGATGTTTTTAACTTTTCGCGGACGTTGATGTACAATCATCGGAATTAAATTCTGGGGAGTTTCAGGCCCGGGAGTGAACATAACTGTACACTCGCAAAAGCGACTAAAAACGAGGTCTGAGGGGTTTATGTTGCAAACCTCCCTTGCTTGGTTAAATCATTTGGACCACCCGCCAAAGATGGTGACGGGGATTCCCCCAAGGACACAAGGCGAGGGTGTTTCTTAAGTGTTTGGACCTCAGCCCTAGTTTCAGACATGTATTTTACTGCCGCTACGTTACGTTAGACCGGAACAAGCAGTTTGGGGACCCAGGCAACTTTCTAGCTCAAGGAAACAGGATTTCACCCCGATCATGTCTATTCGTCTGGGATGGCCAAAAACGTGGCGACATCGTGTAGTGTATGACCGGCATAACGTTTGTTTGCGGACCGCCATTATACCACAAGAAGATTTTAGCATTTGTTTCTGTTTATTGGTGTCAGATGAGAAGAAATAAAATGATCAGAGAATGCACGATAAAACCCAAATATACTTTACATTAGTGAAGAGAAAGCGCAACATTGTATCGCATTGAACAAGTCAGCGGTACACATTTTGGAATCGTTTTGTTCCAAGACTACAAGACACATTTCTGATCTAATTTAGAATCAATTTACCTCATTGTCGTGAAGACGCAAGTCGTTTCTCAGCAAACATATGACTGTCCGTGAGGTAGACATATTCTACAGCTAAACACGTCTGCGATAGTAGATGTGTTGAGTGCACTACTCTCCCGGCGTGGTTATGTAGCCGATGCTGCCTGCCTGCAGACACAGCTGGGCTTGACTTGTGTGAAGCTAGCCACAATAAGGATGAGGCACAACAGCGGAACGTGTGGTTTGCCTTCAAAATAAAAGCTGATCCAAATGAATACAAATAGTGGAATAATGCCATATTATACAACTTTAAAAGATAAATACTATATTTAATCAATTTGACAAACAGTAAAAAAAAACAAAAAAACATTTTAAATCCCACTGGCTGTATTAGACTGCATAATTGAATTTAGGAAATACACACACTGTTTGTGTTGGATATTCATATTGGACTGTACAGCCTTACCTGTGGAGTGGACACCAATGAAATGGAGTGTCAGCCTACTCAGTGACACCCACAGATTACAATTCAAAAGAGTCTACACAAATATTAATGTCATGGTTCTTAAGTAAACTCTACACAGTTGTGTTCTGTGGGTGTCACTGAGTAAGTAGGCTGATACCTCTGGATTGTGCACGCATGAAACAGGGTAAGGCTGTAGAGCCCAATATGAATGTCCAATACACACAATAGACTGACTGGGAAGGGGATTTCCCCACAGTCAAAGTCCTGTAATAAGAGCTACGACACTAATATTTCTGTAGACTCTTTGGAATTGTAATCTGTAGGTGTCACTGTGTACATTTACATGCACAGTAATATTTAGATATTAAACTGAATGTAGCAGTCGGCAGATTGTGTAATAGTCATGTAAACATCTTACTCTGCTTATCTTAAGGTCAAAATCGAAGTAAGCATATGCCAATTAAAACACTTAGTTTTCTGAGCAATATTTCAAATTATTACGACATATAAACACTTTAATCTGCATATAGGATCTGTGCACCAGCCGAGAGCCTCCCTCTTTAGTGTGAAGTGAGTTCAGAACAACTAAATGTAGCATAGTAGAAGTAGTTTCCAAACTGTATATGTCCCAGCTCAGAATCAATATGCTTCCCAAAAATAACATTGTCACTGTGGTAGAATGTTTATTTTCATTGACAATTTTCTGCATTTATCAAAAGTCACATCAGGTAGCCTTATTTCAGATGTGTCATGTAAACTTCATTATTAACAAAATCGTTCTTCCTGCAAAACCTGTAAATATTTTAAAACAAAACTATTATATTAATCATTATTATTATTAATCATTATTATTATGACTATCCACAATAATCACATTATTGTGTGCATGTAACCGCATCAGAAGGCTGATACTGCACAATCCATTGGTAAGGCTGTACATACACAGAGTATATCAAACATTAGGAACACCTTCCTAATATTGAGTTGTACTCGCGTTTAGCCTCAAAACAGCCTCAATTCGTCAGGACATAGACTCTACAAGGTGTCAAACCGTTCCACAGGGATGCTGGCCCATGTTGACTCCAATAGTTCCCACAAGGCTTTCAACACTGTCCATCACCACATTCTTATCGGCAGACTCATTAGCCTTGGATTCTCAAATGACTGCCTCGCCTGGTTCACCAATTACTTCTCAGATAGAGTTCAGTGTGTCAAATCGGAGGGCCTGTTGTCCTGCGTGCTGTGTTAAGAAGCAGTGCGGTTGGGTTGTGTATCGGAGGACGCATGACTTTCAACCTTCGTCTCTCCCGAGCCCGTACGGGAGTTGTAGCGATGAGACAAGATAGTAGCTACTACAACAATTGGACACCATGAAATTGGGGAGAAAAAGGGGTAAAAAAAAAAAAAATAAAGTATTCATTATTGTATTATATAACATATAGCAGTTTTATAACATTCCAACTTTGTTTGTCATTATCTAGTCCAAATATGGCACCTTTCCACTCGTTGTATCCGTTTGGATCAGTTTCAATGTGCGTCTTTTATTTTGAAGGTGAACCGCAAATTCTTACTATTGTGGCTAGCCCCACACATCTTAGGTTTTATAACACACAGGCTGAAGTTAAGCTGTTACAAAACTGTTGCTTTTGTAACACTGTAATTAACTAACACACTTTTAGGTAATTGTTTGCTAATAATGTAGGTCTAGTAGATTTTTATTAGATGTTTAAATGTATTTTCAAATGATAAAAAATAATGAGTTTTGAAAAAGTGAGATTTCTGTAGGAGCCGAAAAGAAAATAGAAAAGGGCTTATTGTTAATACTAACAAACATGTAAGAAAGATAGACACATCATGGTCTTAGACATTTGATTTATTAGGCCTAACTACATGATACATGTACAAAATATCAACAGGAGGCTTTGTTTTGAGGCTTTGTCATCCTATAGGAGGATTCCATTACGAATAAGCGCCAATCTAACGCCCAGTCAGTCATTCCCAACAGTACATACATACTGCTCCTTGTCATGAGCCACTGTCTGGATCAGTACAATCTCTATAGCATGGGAATCTAACAGGTATAATTTTAATGTCATTTCATATAAAAGTGCAATAAGATATGTACTGTATATTGGGTAGTTGACCTGACTTTTCGTGTCCATGATGGCAAACACAAATATTATTTGACTTAAATTGGCTAAAATTGTGATATAATACTAAAAGCTTTGTTTTTAACTTGGATAATGAGTAGATTCATGCAGTGTATCATTTTGTATTCTTGCAGTTTTGAACCAAACATGACAATTGTTCAATGGTGTGACTGTCCCAGGTTAAGGTTGTGGAACTTTGACCTTTGAAATGAATGAAACATTTCATTTAATTCCCTTCACCTACTTCATAGTAATTACACAGAAATGTATTTCAATAAATAGTCCCCGAGTATATTCATGATATTACCAAATAGTTATGATTAATTACATTTTGTCCCTAAAAGCACAGTTCTGTTATTAATCATTGATCCAGTATTTGGGCACCATTGCGCTGGGGAGGGTTCTCCTGGAATGAGGAAGTACAGAAGACATGGCTGGATCACATGACCTGAATACACTGGAAGCTTTATAGAAATATTTATCAAAATATTGCACTTCATTGCCGTAAGAGGTCAGTTTCTTAGTCCTTTGGTGTGATGCCTTTTGAATGTTTATACTGAGTGTACAAAACATTAAGGACACCCGCTCTTTTCCTGACAGACTGACCAGGTGAAAGCTATGATTGCTTATTGATTGTTACGCACGCCTCTATGAAGAGGGAACGCAACACCCCGCTACAACTAAACTCTCTGTGAAGTGAAAAAGGTATGGACTGTAGGTGCGAGTAAGAATGACAACAGGCAGAAGGTGGTACCGTTTTACAAGGACTTTATTCCTGTACACGGTAATATGGGGAAAAGGGGTTGGACGGAACCAAAGCAAAGAAAGTAAATCTCAAAGCCCCCCCCCCCCTCTCCTATCTTACCTGCCTACCCACTACTTACCTAATTTAGCACCACCTGGTGCCCTAACCAAAATACAGGGGGTGGTCCGTCCAGGTCTTACCTAGTGTGCCTAGACAATGAATATACTACGGGTATATGTATGCCCGCGGGCCTCTTACCTAAGCACTCCCAAGGTGCCTTCCCCTTCCCCCCTGGGAACAAATGAAACAGAATATTAAACAATTTCAAACTAAGGACATCAAATAAGCTCTATCTGAGCAACAAACTCATAGAACATACCAACTCTCAGCAATGTACTCCCAGCAAAATCAACCTCTAGCAAAAACTCTCTATCACAAACAATCACTCTGCAATGACCTCAGCAAAGTCTCTCTCAGCAATCCCTACCTCCAAAATCTCTCTAGCAAAATCTCTCTCAGCAATCCCTACCTCCAAAAATCTCTCTCAGTAATCCCTACCTCCAAAAATCTCTCTCAGTAATCCCTACCTCCAAAAATCTCTCTCAGCAATCCCTACCTCCAAAATCTCTCTCAGTAATCCCTACCTCCAAAAATCTCTCTCAGTAATCCCTACTTTCAAATCTCTCTATGCAATCCCTACCTCCAAAATCTCTCTATGCTGAACAGAACACTGGCTTTTATATAGCTTCAGAATGAACGTAACTGGAGACAGCTGTGTCTTGACGAGGGGGCGGGGTCAGCTCTCCAATTAGCCCTGGAGTCGACCAATCAGCTGTTTGAGGATTTCAGGAAGCCATTTCCTGAAATAAAACACATGCAAATACACAAACTACAACACATAAACTGGGGAACGTAACATTGATGTCACTTCTTAAACCCACTTCTATCCGTGTAGATGAGGGGAGGAGACAGGTTATGGAATCATTTGTAAGCTTTGAGACAATTGAGACATGGATTGGGTATATGAGCCATTCAGAGGGTGAATGGGCAAGACAAAATAGTTAAGTGCCTTTGAACAGGGTATAGTAGTAGGTGCCAGGTACACAGGTTTGTGTCAAGAACTGCAACCCTGCTGGGTTTTTCCACACTCAACAGTTTCCCCTGTGTATCAAGAATGGTCCACCACCCAAAGGACATCCAGCCAACTTGACACAACTGTAGGAAGCGTTGGAGTCAACATGGACCAGCATCCCTGTTGTACGAAAGACTATTGAGAGTAAATATTAGTTAATCATAGGGGACTGTAGCTCCACCCACCGGTGATGTCGAGCAGAGCAGGCCGAGCGATCTCTAACTGAGGAAACGGAAGTAACTAGAGAAAGTACACAAGCAAAGTAATAAGTTCCAGCCATCTCCTGTGATGACCTTTTTTAGTTAGCATTCTTTGTTTTAGCCAAGGCCAGTGTGCGCCTGTCAGAAACGTGAGTTCATAATTCTTACTCTTCATGTGTTGTGGACACACTTGTCTTGGTTATGTTACATAGTGTTTTTACAGCAAGCTAGCATCTGTAAGCTTGCTGACCCTGTTGTTTATATCATCTCATTTCAGTGTATTGTATAATGTCCACCAGTGTCTAGTCTTATATGAGCTGTGGTTGTATGGATGCTTACTGTATAGATTATGTGGGTTTTGTGTTAGCAATGAGCCTTGTGGATGTAGCTATATACATTCAAGTTCATGCAGTTGTGTGAGGATGATGGTGCAGCTGGATAGTCCTGTGTAGTTGCACTCCTCTGATCATTCATTAGTGAAGTCACAGCCATGTTGTTAGGTTGTATTGCCCTGTGCAGCATTAAACTACCTCAACTGGAATCCTAATAGTCTGTCATCCGTGCTCTTACAAGCACCTGGGAGAGAACACATAGTGCTAAGAATAAACAGCCCAACAGGTCCTCCACTACAGAAACTGAGAAGCATTGTAGTCAACATGGGCCTGTGGGAAGCATTGTAGTCAACATGGGCCTGTGGGAAGCATTGTAGTCAACATGGGCCTGAGAGAAGCATTGTAGTCAACATGGGCCTGTGGGAAGCATTGTAGTCAACATGGGCCTGAGAGAAGCATTGTAGTCAACATGGGCCTGAGAGAAGCATTGTAGTCAACATGGGCCTGTGGGAAGCATTGTAGTCAACATGGGCCTGAGAGAAGCATTGTAGTCAACATGGGCCTGTGGGAAGCATTGTAGTCAACATGGGCCTTAGAGAAGCATTGTAATCAACATGGGCCTGTGGGAAGCATTGTGGTCAACATGGGCCTGTGGGAAGCATTGTGGTCAACATGGGCCTGTGGGAAGCATTGTAGTCAACATGGGCCTTAGAGAAGCATTGTAATCAACATGGGCCTGTGGGAAGCATTGTAGTCAACATGGGCCTTAGAGAAGCATTGTAGTCAACATGGGCCTTAGAGAAGCATTGTAGTCAACATGGGCCTGTGGGAAGCATTGTAGTCAACATGGGCCTGAGAGAAGCATTGTAATCAACATGGGCCTGTGGGAAGCATTGTAGTCAACATGGGCCTGAGAGAAGCATTGTAGTCAACATGGGCCTGTGGGAAGCATTGTAGTCAACATGGGCCTGTGGGAAGCATTGTAGTCAACATGGGCCTGTGGGAAGCATTGTAGTCAACATGGGCCTGTGGGAAGCATTGTAGTCAACATGGGCCTGAGAGAAGCATTGTAGTCAACATGGGCCTGTGGGAAGCATTGTAGTCAACATGGGCCTGAGAGAAGCATTGTAGTCAACATGGGCCTGTGGGAAGCATTGTAGTCAACATGGGCCTGTGGGAAGCATTGTAGTCAACATGGGCCTGTGGGAAGCATTGTAATCAACATCGCCCTGACGAATTGAGGCTGAGGGCAAAAGGGGCGGGTGCAACTCAATATTAAGAAGGTGTCCTTAATAATACTATATTGACCATTTAAGTATAAAAAACAATGAAAACATGTTGTGGTGGAATCATATGGAAGCCTTACTGTTAACAAAAAGACTGTGGTAAAATCATGTTTTTATTTGACCTTTATTTAACCAGGTATTTATATATATAACCCTAACCCTTTATTTAACCAGGTATTTATATATATAACCCTAACCCTTTATTTAACCAGGTAGGCCAGATCACCTTTATTTAACCAGGTAGGCCAGATCACCTTTATTTAACCAGGTATTTATATATATAACCCTAACCCTTTATTTAACCAGGTAGGCCAGCACAGAACAAGTTCTCATTTACAACTGAGACCTGGCCAAGATAAAGCAAAGCAGCACGACAAAAAACAACACAGTCAATAATACAATAGAACATCTATATACAGTGTGTGCAAATGGAGTAAGGAGGTAAGGCAATAAATAGGCCATACTGGAACAAATTGCAAAAATCACTGAAGTTGGAGACTTTTATCTCCCTCACTAACTTTAAACATCAGCTATCTGAGCAGCTCACCGATCGCTGCAGCTGTACATAGTCCATCTGTAAATAGCCCATCCAATCTACCTACCTCATCCCCATATGGTTTTTATTGACTTTTTTTGCTCTTTTGCACACCAGACCCATCCATTCTAAATAATAGCGGGGCGATTTCGATGGAATACGTTGTCTTGCTTAAATGGTCCGCTGGAATAACGTATTGGTTTCTCAGTAAGTACCATATTAACAATGTACAGGGGTACTGGAGTGATGGAGGTAGATATCTATAGGGGGAAGGTGACTATATACAGGGTCAGTACCATATTAACATGTACAGGGGTACTGGAGTGATGGAGGTAGATATGTATAGGGGGAAGGTGACTATATACAGGGTCAGTACCATATTAACAATGTACAGGGGTACTGGAGTGATGGAGGTAGATATGTATAGAGGGAAGGTGACTATATACAGGGTCAGTACCATATTAACATGTACAGGGGTACTGGAGTGATGGAGGTAGATATGTATAGGGGGAAGGTGACTATATACAGGGTCAGTACCATATTAACATGTACAGGGGTACTGGAGTGATGGAGGTAGATATGTATAGGGGTTAGGGGACAGGTATACTGGAGTGATGGAGGTAGATATGTATAGGGGTTAGGGGACAGGTATACTGGAGTGATGGAGGTAGATATGTATAGGGGGAAGGTGACAGGGATACTGGAGTGATGGAGGTAGATATGTATAGGGGTTAGGGGACAGGGGTACTGGAGTGATGGAGGTAGATATGTATAGGGGTTAGGGGACAGGTATACTGGAGTGATGGAGGTAGATATGTATAGGGGGAAGGTGACTAGGCATCAGGATATATGATAAACAGAGTAGCAGCAGTGTATATGATGATTATATATGAATGTATGTGGAGTCAGTATAAATGTGTGGCAGGTAGCCTAGTTGTTAGAGCTTTGGGCCAGTAACCTAAAGGTTGCTGGATCGAATCACCAAGGTGAAAATCTCTATCTGAACAAGGCAGTTAACCCACTGTTCCCCAGTAGGCCATCAATGTAAATGAGAATTTGTTCTTAACTGACTTGCCTAGTTTGATAAAGGTTCAATTAAAATGTTCAGAGTCCTGTGGGTGTGCATAGAGACAGTGTAAGTAAAACAAGGATCAACTCAGTCTGTGTTGCCATTATGTTAGCTTAGACTGCTTCTCCTGAGTGGTCTAAGCCACTGCATCTCAGTGCTAAAGGTGTCACTGCAGACCCTGGTTTGATTCCAGGCTGTATCACAACTGGCCGTGATTGAGAGTCCCATAGAGCGGCGCACAATTGGCCGGGGTAGATTGTCATTCTAAATAAGAATTGGTTGACTTTCCTAGTTAGGATAAGCTATTTAGCAGTCTTATGTCTTGGGGACAGAAGCAGTTCAGGAGCCTGTTTGTGTCAGACATGATGCTTTGGCTTGAGTCTAACAATTTTCTGGACATTCACAACGTGAAAAACAGTTGTACTGCACTAGTGCTAAAACATCGATATTCCCCAAGTTTAGCATGCATGTCTTTGCAGGGGGGACTCTTATTTTGAGAATAAAAAAATAATCAATCATGCTGGCAGCATAATATCCTGCTGCTAGCAGAACGGTAATAGAGTCCCCTCAGAGCACTGGGTCTGATGTCTGCAAGAACGTGAGCATCAAAAAATGATGACACTTTGAGGACTGGCTCCACGAACTGCTATCTGCTGCCCCCCGGTGGATACATGTCAGAGTAGAGACACGAGACAAACGTTTGAATTAAAGTTGATGTTTTTTTTTGTTTTTACCTTTTATTTAACTAGGCAAGTCAGTTAAGAACAAATTCTTATTTACAATTACGGCCTACCGGGGCAGAACGAGAGGTCGGGGTTTCGATCCGGCAACTTTTCTGTTACTGGTCCAACGCTCTAACCACCTGCCGCCACGTATTTATTTGATATGCTAGAAATGCATTTACATTTGGGACTGACACTGTTTATTACGTTTACTGAGCACTCCAGTCCTTCCCAAAAGTATAATGCAAACGGTACCAGACCCATCTATTTCGTCCCTCCATATTTTCCGTAGCTTATCGTAACAAGGAAATATGCCAAAGTTCAGGGTCGTCACTAGTTACCACAACCACAAAGTCCTAACCCCCCTTATTTTTTAAATGCATCTTAACGTTTAACTTTATACCTAAATTTAACCACACTGCTAACCTTATGCCTAATACTAACCTCAAATGAAGACCAAAAAGCACGTTTTTATTTTCATTAATATTTACGTTATAGCCCATTTGGACTTTGTGGCTGTAATAACTAGTGGAAACCAAAGTTCAATGGCTGGAGACGTTGGCCGTGTTCGAGAGCATCAACACCGTGATGTATCATAGGAAAATTGTAAATGACTGACTGATCTACAACTAACATTGACAAGTTATTTATGATGCGAGGTGACTCAGCCTCGACTTGCCTTTAAAGTCGGCTGAAATGTCGAACGCTCCCATTGTTGCAAGAGGCGAACTCTGGCCGCACAATACACTGTAACACATTCACCATTCCTGCGTAGACGCTTGCGAATAGACAGTGTTTGTGCATTGCACGGGCTTGATTGTGGTTGCATATCTGTGGATAGTTTAGCTTCAAGTATCAGTTTACTTACTTATTTTACCACCGCAATGCACAGAGTAAAGGTAGTTTTTGGTCATTTATCGCCACCGAACACGTTCAAAACCCACAGTGATCCTATTGTCTCCGGGGCAAAATGTAGTGCTTTATCCGCCAGTCCAGATGATATAGTGGTGGTCCACGGGCTGAGGACTGCTATCGGCAAGGCTAAAAAAGGATCTTTCAAGGTAAGGAGGACTAACGTCGCGTTCAAAACAACTGGGAAAAAGCTCAGATTGGGAAAAATCTATTTGAATGGTGCTTCTACACCTGCATTGCTTGACTACTTGCTTTGATATACCAGCTGATGTAAGAAGGGCTATATAAATACATTTGATTTGATCCAACTCGAATTCCAACTCCGGAACGCGTTTCTCTTTCTAGAGCTCCGACTTCCCAGACTGAAAATCACTGACGTCATGATTTGACCTCGTATTTTCCCGAGTTTCCAGTTGTTATGAACGCGGCATTAGCCCTTGATCATGACTCAATTCCATTACATTACACATACAGTACCTTCAGAAAGTATTCATACTCCTGACTTATTCCACATTTTGTTGTGTTAAAGCCTGAATTCAAAATGGATGAAAAAAAATAAAGAAATCTCATCCACCTACACACAATACCCTTTAACAGCGGTACCAAAACTAGGGGTGGGGTCGCCAGATATGAAAATGTGGTCAAAGGAGTATTTCCAAAATCCTTTAAAAAAAACAAAAAAACATTAATAAATAAATATATATATATATATATATAATAAATTGTGTGTGTGTGTGTATATATATACACACAATTTATATATATATATATATCTCAATCATTGTAATGTGGTTAACCTTAAAAATGTAAATTACAATTATTCTAATCTAAAATATAAAATTCAATGCGAGAGTGCCCTTAGATCATGGGAAAAGACTGCACTTGACCGTTGCACATAAATCATGGTGAACGGCTGGGCCTGCTATGCTATGAAATTAAAAAACTACTGCAGAGATATTGATATTATCAGCTGTAATTGATATAGTGAAACCAATGTGTGGGGAGGCAGAGGCAAAGAGAACTCACATCAATAAATGTGTCAGGTAAAACTGTTAAACAAAGAATTTATGCTCTGACTGAACGACTCAAAAACGGCCCAGCTGATGTTCTCCAAATGGACGTTAGCTTTGAGGGTCGATGCCCATGCATTGATTTTTGTTTGCTGTACATGTCGGGGGATGCTATTCACAAGGACATATTGTTCTGTCTCACGATTCTCAAGCATGAAACGGCACAGGGGATGTTCAGTGTGCTGCGTGACTATATTGATGAAAAACAGATTCCATATGGGATCAAATGGTGGGCTTTTGCACAGAAGGGGCTCCATCTATGGCGGAACGGCGGGCAGACCTCTGCACTCTAGTTATGAATGAGTCTCCCTCTGCCATATGGACTCATTGTATGATACACAGAGAGCAACTGGCGGAAAAAGAGCTGAGCACAGAGCTCTGATATACTGCCGTAAGTAACTTTGATTGTAAACTACATCATACCACATCCACTACGCACACACCTCTTCACAAAACTGTGGAGCTATGGGATCATAGTATGATGATGTTCTATTTCACAATGAGGCTTGGTGGTTATCGAGGGGGAGTGTTCTATTTCACACCGAGGCTTGGTGGTTATCGAGGGGGAGTGTTCTATTTCACACCGAGGCTTGGTGGTTATCGAGGGGGAGTGTTCTATTTCACACCGAGGCTTGGTGGTTATCGAGGGGGAGTGTTCTATTTCACACCGAGGCTTGGTGGTTATCGAGGGGGAGTGTTCTATTTCACACCGAGGCTTGGTGGTTATCGAGGGGGAGTGTTCTATTTCACACCGAGGCTTGGTGGTTATCGAGGGGGAGTGTTCTATTTCACACCGAGGCTTGGTGGTTATCGAGGGGGAGTGTTCTATTTCACACCGAGGCTTGGTGGTTATCGAGGGGGAGTGTTGGAAAGATGTTTCACATTGAGAGAGGAACTGTTGTTATTCACAATGGATGTAAAAAGAACAGACTTGGTTGATTTTCTGTGTAATGAAAAGAAAATAACAGGAAACAGCATCAGCAATTGTCCCACACTAGTGGTGATTGCTCATCTCCAATGCTTGGAAGAGCATTTTGGGACCTTCTTCCCAATCCGTTTGACTGTGATCCTGGCTCAGTTGACATAAGTGAAATTGAACAGCTGATTGAGCTGTCATGTGACCGAATGCTTCAGACAACGCATTCACGGGTCACTACGAAGGAGTTTTGGTTCCTGACTCAAAGGGAATAAATACCCTGCCGTCACCTCTGAGCATTAATGCTGAGTTCAAAACAACTGGGAAGTCAGAAAGAAACGAGCTCCGACTGGGAAAAATCTTTTGAACAGTCATCCAACTCGGAATTCCAACTCGGGAACTTGGGCCTTTTTCTAGAGCTCCGACTTTCCGACCTGAAGATCACTGACGTCATGATTTGACCTTTTTCAGAGTTTCCAGTTGTCTTAAAAGCACCATAAAACGAATGGTAGGCTACTCTTCGCCAGCTCATGTCTGTGTGAAGCTGGATTCAGTGCTCTCGTCTGCATTAAAACCAAAACCAGGTTGGATGTCAGCAGAGCTGCAGTGCACACTGTCGACTGTCTGCTCTGACGACGAGCTCATGTCTGAAGGAGACCACACCTGCGAGGGTAAAAAAAAAAACACGCCCTGTTAAGAACTCTTTTTATTTTTTTAAATATTTTTTTATATATATTGACTTTCAATGTCTTTGACTTTGAGAAGCTTTGAGACTTTGAGAAGCTCTGACGATCTGCATCAAGCACACCCATCTCATTAGTAAGATACGTTATGTTTGCAATCGACAAGGTAAAAATGGGTCATTCTGCCCCTGAGCAAGGCAGTTAACCCACTGTTCCCCGGGCGCTGAAGACATGGATGTCGATTAAAGCAGCCACCTGGGTTAAATGCGGAAGACACATTTCAGTTGAAGGCCTTCAGTTGTACAACTGACTGGGCTATCCCCCTTTCCCTTTCCAAATTGGCTGTCATAGCCCCATTTTAAAATTATGTGATGGTGAGTTGAGAAGACAATCAGAAATACTGTTAGAATGTTTTTCAATTGACTGCCATAGCCCCAAATAAAAAACGAAACATTGGCTGTTACTTAGGTAATTTTTTTCACATGATTGGGTTCGTGAGAATTTTCAGATATCAAAATGGGTTTGCGGGCCAAAAATGTTTGGGAACCCCTGCCCTATAATGACAGTGATAACATGTTTAAAAAAAAAAATTGTGATCTGTATTGAAAATGAAATACAGAAATATTCCATTTACATAAGTTTTCAAACCCCTAAATCAGTACATGTTAGAATCAGATTGAAGCAACTCCAGTGTGGATTTGGCCTGTGTTTAAGGTTATTCTCCTGCTGAAAGATTAATTAATCTCCCAGTGTCTGGTGGAAAGCAGACTGAACCAGGTTTTATTCTAGGATTTTGCCTGTGCTTAGTTCCATTCTGTTTTTCCCTAGTCCTTGCCGATGACAAGCATGCCCATAACATGATGGGCATACCCACCATGCTTGAAAATATGAAGAGAGGTACAAAGTGATGTGTTGTGTGGGATTTGATCCAAACATAACACTTCGTATTCAGGACATAAAGTTCATTTCTTTGCCCCATTTTTTGCAGTATTACTTTAGTGCCTTGTTGCAAACAGGATGCATGTTTTGGAATATTGTTATTCTATCTTTTCACTCTGTCAATTAGGTTAGTATTGTGGAGTAACTGCAATGTTGTTGATCCATCCTCAGTTTTCTTTTGCAATTTTTCATGGCCTTCCTCTGACACCGCCTGATAGCGATCTTGGATGGCATGGAGCTCGGCCCCAGTGATGTACTGGGCTGTCCACACCACCCTCTGTAGCGCTTTGCCATACCAAACTGTGAATCAGCCAGTCAAGATGATCTCTGGTGCAGCTGTAAAACTTTTAGGGTCCGAGGGCCAAATCTTTTCAGCCTTCTGAGGGGGAAGAGGCACTGTCATGCCCTCTTAACATGGTCCGCACAGTCGTTAAGTCCTTAGTGTTGTGGATACTAAGGAACTTGAAGCTCTCGACCCGCTCCACTACATCCCTGTCGATGTGGATTGGGGCGTGTTCGGCCCTCCTTTTCCTGTAGTCCATGATCAGCTCCTTGGGCTTACTGCTAAATCTCTGACTCATCAGCATTGTTGATCAGGCCTACAACCGCTGTGTCATCAGCGAACTTGATGAAGGTATTGGTCATGCGTGGCCACGCAGTTGTAGATGAACAGGGAGTACAGGAGGGGATTAAGCACACACCCCTGAGGGGTCCCTGTGTTGAGGGTCAGTGTGGCATAGGTGTTTTTGGCTACCCTCACCACCTGGGGTCAGCCCATTAGGAAGTCCAGGATCCAGTTGTGGAGGGTGGTGTACAGACCCAGTGTCCTAAGCTTGGTGATGAGATTGGAGGGGACTATGTTGTTGAACGCTGAGCTGTAGAACATCATTCTCACATAATTACTTCCCCTTTTGTCCAGGTGGGAGATGTCAGTGTGGAGTGCGATTGAGATTGCGTCATCTGTAGATCTGTTGGGGCGGTATTTGAATTGGAGTGTGTCTAGGGTGTCTGGGATGATGGTGTCATGACCTGCATTTCAAAGCACTTCATAATTACAGATGATGAAAACATTGACAAAGTTGAAATTCATGCATGGCTAAACAGTGCATGGCTAAACAGAAAAGACATATGTTATGTACAACAAGCTGCACCATTAAGGCACCAACCACTGCAACTAGTCTCCAACCACTGCAACTAGTCTCCAACCACTGCATCTAGTCTCCAACCACTGCAACTAGTCTCCAACCACTGCATCTAGTCACCAACCACTGCAACTAGTCTCCAACCACTGCAACTAGTCTCCAACCACTGCATCTAGTCTCCATCCACTGCAACTAGTCTCCAACCACTGCAACTAGTCTCCAACCACTGCAACTAGTCTCCAACCACTGCAACTAGTCTCCAACCACTGCATCTAGTCTCCAACCACTGCAACTAGTCTCCAACCACTGCATCTAGTCTCCAACCACTGCAACTAGTCTCCAACCACTGCATCTAGTCACCAACCACTGCAACTAGTCTCCAACCACTGCAACTAGTCTCCAACCACTGCATCTAGTCTCCATCCACTGCAACTAGTCTCCAACCACTGCATCTAGTCACCAACCACTGCAACTAGTCTCCAACCACTGCAACTAGTCTCCAACCACTGCAACTAGTCTCCAACCACTGCAACTAGTCTCCAACCACTGCAACTAGTCTCCAACCACTGCAACTAGTCTCCAACCACTGCAACTAGTCTCCAACCACTGCATCTAGTCACCAACCACTGCAACTAGTCTCCAACCACTGCAACTAGTCTCCAACCACTGCAACTAGTCTCCAACCACTGCAACTAGTCTCCAACCACTGCAACTAGTCTCCAACCACTGCAACTAGTCTCCAACCACTGCAACTAGTCTCCATCCACTGCAACTAGTCTCCATCCACTGCAACTAGTCACCAACCACTGCAACTAGTCTCCAACCACTGCAACTAGTCTCCATCCACTGCAACTAGTCTCCATCCACTGCAACTAGTCTCCATCCACTGCAACTAGTCTCCATCCACTGCAACTAGTCACCATCCACTGCAACTAGTCTCCAACCCCTGCAACTAGTCTCCAACCCCTGCATCTAGTCACCAACCACTGCATCTAGTTACCAACCACTGCAACTAGTCACCAACCACTGCAACTAGTCACCAACCACTGCAACTAGTCTCCAACCCCTGCATCTAGTCACCAACCACTGCATCCAGTTACCAACCACTGCAACTAGTCACCAACCCCTGCAACTAATCTCCAACCACTGCAACTAGTCTCCAACCCCTGCATCTAGTCACCAACCCCTGCATCTAGTTACCAACCACTGCATCTAGTCACCAACCACTGCAACTAGTCACCAACCACTGCAACTAGTCACCAATATAATTTGGAATGTAGCAACTAGTGTTGTGCGGGTCAGCTGTTTGTTCACCCGCCTGCAATTTCTAATAACTCATCTGCAACCGCTGACTATATGTGATAAAGTGAAAATCAGAGGTCCAGACCCGACCATAACCCGCTAATATAGAACATGTGCTGTACAGTCAGAGACGGTGGAACTTTTTTTGACAGGCCTATGTTTCTGCTTATAATTTCTGACATTTTGGCAGACTATTTGTTAGTCAACTTGTCTATAATTTAGATGCATTGCAGCTTTTCTTCGGTCACTTGTTGCCCTAGAAGACTAAATAAACACAAATGTCATAAATCGATAGAATGGATGCTTCAATCTAGTTGACATCTGTAAAAAATGTCCCTCATCTCTGCTTCTCTTGCACACCAAATATGTTTAGAGACGCTACAAACTTCACATGCGTAGATCTATGGGCGTGCGCTAGGTGGAGTCAGATTTTATTTTTAGAAACACACCTTTTGATAACGCGATACCTTGCTGGTCCAGACTCCCATATAGCAACATTCACAAGGGGGTGACAGAGGTTTTCTTATTGTCTTCTCATTTGTGGTGGAAGCAAAAGAGGAGTTTCTCTTTTTGCCTCGTCTTACCTTGCTAGCTATTTGGATTAACACTGCAAACTAGCTAGCCTTTTAGCTTCACACATCTCCATGTGAAATAATCTGATTTATAATGAAATAATATGCCCTGGCATATCCTGATTTGATATGTTGATTCAATGCATTCGCTCCGATATCAGCAAAAAAATAATCATATTTTTGTCACAGAATAAGAAGCACATCTATCTATTTTCACGTTTCAAAATAGACTTATCACTTCTAAACCACCTGTTTTTGGATTCTAATAAGGCTACATAATGGTACAGTGCCTTGCGAAAGTATTCGGGCCCCCTTGAACTTTGCGACCTTTTGCCACATTTCAGGCTTCAAACATAAAGATATAAAACTGTATTTTTTTGTGAAGAATCAACAACAAGTGGGACACAATCATGAAGTGGAACGACATTTATTGGATAGTGGCCGTCATTGAAAATAAGAATTTGTTCTTAACTGACTTGCCTAGTTAAATAAAGGTTAAAAAATAAATAAATGGGTGGCAGGCCATGTGAGAACTGGGACATTTTCAGCTTCCAGATATTGTATACAGATCCTTGTGACGTGGGGCTGTGCATTATCATGCATGAGGTGATGGCGGCGGATGAATGGAACGGCAATGGGCCTCAGGATCTCGTCACTGTATCTCTGTGCATTCAAATTGCCATTGTTAAAATCCAGTTGTGTTTGTTTATACCTACCCGTACCTACCCATAACGCCGTTGCCACCATGAGGCACTCTGTTGACATCGGTAAACCGCTCGCCCACACAACGCCATACATGTGGACTGTGGTTGTGAGGCCGGTTGGGCGTACTGCCAAATTCTACGTTGGATGCAGCTCATGCTAGAGAAATGAACATTACAATTCTCTGGCAACAGATCTGGTCAGCATGCCAATTTCTCGTTCCCTCTAAACTTGACATCTGTGGCATTGTGTTGTGTCAAAACGGCACATTTTTAGTGTGACCTTTTATTGTCCCCAGCACAAGGTGATGGGACATAAACCTAACCACTTCAATTACTCATTTATCTGAACAGGGGGGAAAAACACCACCAAATTCACTGAGAATACACACAGTATGTTGAACAAACAATGCTCCACGTCCCAGCTTTATAGTACTGGTCAAACATTGAGAACTGACACTGTGTACTGGCTGTTGGGGTTAATGTGGGGTTTGGAGGGTCCATTGGTGGCTTGTGGCCATGTTTTCTCTAATCATTGTTAAGGAATTTAGTCCAAATCAGACTTTAGCTACTATAGTTATTGAATATTATATGAATCCTATAAACAATTTGGGTGCAATCAATTAGCTTAATTTCTCAAAGTGTAATCTTTCAACAAAATAATGTTTCAGAAATGCTAATCGTATCTGTTTCTAACTACCGAAACAATTTCAGAACAATCTGAGATGGTGGGTGTCAAATCCTCTTCTCCTTTGTGAGGTGGAATGACCAATGTGTAACTCAATGTTCTGTCTGTCTGTCTGTCTGTCAGGACACCACTCCAGACGAGCTGTTGAGTTGTGTGATGACAGCGGTCCTGGTAGATGTGGGACTGTCACCTGAGAGACTAGGGGACATCTGTGTGGGTGAGTAATCAATGGCTACCTACCTCATAGAAGACCTATGATAAGGGTTTGTAAGTCATGTTTAATGTATACTTTAGCAGTAATATTTTTCTGACCTCTAGGTAATGTTCTACAGCCTGGGGCAGGTGCTCTCATGGCCAGAGTGGCTCACTTCCTCAGGTGAGTCTGCCTTACTGTTAGATATGACTCACAGGTAAATAGAATGGCACTGAATGGTTTTAACCAGGAATGTATGTCTTTCCTAGTGAGTTCCCAGAGACTGTTCCTGTCTACACCGTCAACAGGATGTGTTCCTCTGGACTACAGGCTCTGTTCAACATCGCAGGTAATAATCCCACATATTACAGTGTTAGTGTGTAGGCATATGTAACTAGATGAACTCTTTAGCCCTCATTTGTGGCTACAAACTCCATCTTTAGGAACTATCACACAACCATGATAGTTGATTTAGTTAACATGTGTTCTCTCTATGTTCCAGGAGCCATCAGGAGTGGGTCATATGATATGGGTCTGGCCTGTGGGTTAGTATAGTCTCCTGTTTTAACCTTGTATGCCTTAATAAGAATGGATCCTATTTCACTCTTAATATAAAGTACAGGTTCCTAAACAGTATAGAAGTTGAACCTTTAACCTGCCGAAACAGTCCAGGTTCCTGAACAGTATAGAAGTTGAACCTTTAACCTGCCGAAACAGTCCAGGTTCCTGAACAGTATAGAAGTTGAACCTTTAACCTGCCGAAACAGTCCAGGTTCCTGAACAGTATAGAAGTTGAACCTTTAACCTGCCGAAACAGTCCAGGTTCCTGAACAGTATAGAAGTTGAACCTTTAACCTGCCGAAACAGTCCAGGTTCCTGAACAGTATAGAAGTTGAACCTACAGTGGGGAGAACAAGTATTTGATACACTGCCAATTTTGCAGGTTTTCCTACTTACAAGCAATTACTTAAAAATCATACAATGGGATTTTCTGGATTTTTGTTTTAGATTCCGCCTCTCACAGTTGAAGTGTACCTATGATAAAAATGACAGACCTCTACATGCTTTGTAAGTAGGAAAACCTGCAAAATCGGCAGTGTATCAAATACTTGTTCTCCCCACTGTATAACCTGCCCGACACAGTCCAGGTTCCTGAACAGTATAGAAGTTGAACCTATAACCTGCCGAAACAGTCCAGGTTCCTAAATGGCTACAGTTATTTTGTCTTGTCTCCAGAGTGGAGAGCATGTCTCTGCGTGACGCTGGGGAACCAGGCGATGTGAGCTCCAGACTTATGGACTACGAGAAGGCTAGAGACTGTGTCATACCTATGGGGTAAGGTTGTGCATAACCATTTATATGAATTATGGCAAGGCTATATGAATAATGGCTAGGCTATATGATGCTATGTGAACAATGGCTAGGCTATATGATGCTATGTGAATAATGGCTAGGCTATATGATGCTATGTGAATAATGGCTAGGCTATACAAATCTAGCGGCAATGTCGTTGACAAAGGCTGATTAGAAAGTTTCACAGAGAATTGGAAATGTATGTTGGGTATTGCAAGTTTGCAACAACGTATCCAGTTAATGCTAGCTCAGTGTGTTATTCTCCTGTTCCTCTGAACACAGTACAGTAGCAGCAGTTAGAATATAGAATGTGTTCCTGTTCCTCTGAACACAGTACAGTAGCAGCAGTTAGAATATAGAATGTGTCCCTGTTCCTCTGAACACAGTACAGTAGCAGCAGTTAGAATATAGAATGTGTTCCTGTTCCTCTGAACACAGTACAGTAGCAGCAGTTAGAATATAGAATGTGTTCCTGTTCCTCTGAACACAGTACAGTAGCAGCAGTTAGAATATAGAATGTGTTCCTGTTCCTCTGAACACAGTACAGTAGCAGCAGTTAGAATATAGAATGTGTTCCTGTTCCTCTGAACACAGTACAGTAGCAGCAGTTAGAATATAGAATGTGTTCCTGTTCCTCTGAACACAGTACAGTAGCAGCAGTTAGAATATAGAATGTGTTCCTGTTCCTCTGAACACAGTACAGTAGCAGCAGTTAGAATATAGAATGTGTTCCTGTTCCTCTGAACACAGTACAGTAGCAGCAGTTAGAATATAGAATGTGTTCCTGTTCCTCTGAACACAGTACAGTAGCAGCAGTTAGAATATAGAATGTGTCCCTGTTCCTCTGAACACAGTACAGTAGCAGCAGTTAGAATATAGAATGTGTCCCTGTTCCTCTGAACACAGTACAGTAGCAGCAGTTAGAATATAGAATGTGTTCCTGTTCCTCTGAACACAGTACAGTAGCAGCAGTTAGAATATAGAATGTGTCCCTGTTCCTCTGAACACAGTACAGTAGCAGCAGTTAGAATATAGAATGTGTTCCTGTTCCTCTGAACACAGTACAGTAGCAGCAGTTAGAATATAGAATGTGTCCCTGTTCCTCTGAACACAGTACAGTAGCAGCAGTTAGAATATAGAATGTGTTCCTGTTCCTCTGAACACAGTACAGTAGCAGCAGTTAGAATATAGAATGTGTTCCTGTTCCTCTGAACACAGTACAGTAGCAGCAGTTAGAATATAGAATGTGTTCCTGTTCCTCTGAACACAGTACAGTAGCAGCAGTTAGAATATAGAATGTGTCCCTGTTCCTCTGAACACAGTACAGTAGCAGCAGATAGAATGTGTCCCTGTTCCTCTGAACACAGTACAGTAGCAGCAGTTAGAATATAGAATGTGTTCCTGTTCCTCTGAACACAGTACAGTAGCAGCAGTTAGAATATAGAATGTGTCCCTGTTCCTCTGAACACAGTACAGTAGCAGCAGTTAGAATACAGGTTTCTGACTTTAGCCCCATGCAGCATTTATTCTGACTCAGGTTAGTCTCACAGTGGAACACAGTGGTAACCATAGTAACAGGGGTCAGTCACTGCTCTCTGTACCACATTGTACTACTACTGTGAATATCAATTGAGCATCTCTCCGTGGGACTGACTGCAGTGGTGTCATGTTGTCTGTGTTGATAATGTGCCCGGGCTGTGGTGTGTGTCACCATATACTAATCTGTGTGTTTCGGCGGCAGCATCACCTCAGAGAATGTGGCAGAGCGGTTCGGTGTCTCCAGAGAGAAGCAGGATGCGTTCGCCTTCAGCTCTCAGCAGAAGTAAGAGAATTCTGTCATAATATTACTATGGAGCTGTCATCCACTGATATAATATGACCATGGAGCTGGTATCCTCTGATATAATATTACCATGGAGCTGTTATGATATAATATTACCATGGAGCTGTTATCCTCTGATATAATATTACCATGGAGCTGTCATCCACTGATATAATATTACCATGGAGCTGTTATGATATAATATTACCATGGAGCTGTTATCCACTGATATAATATTACCATGGAGCTGTTATGATATAATATTACCATGGAGCTGTTATCCACTGATATAATATTACCATGGAGCTGTTATGATATAATATTACCATGGAGCTGTCATCCACTAATATAATATTACCATGGAGCTGTTATGATATAATATTACCATGGAGCTGTCATCCACTGATATAATATTACCATGGAGCTGTCATCCACTGATATAATATTACCATGGAGCTGTCATCCACTGATATAATATTACCATGGAGCTGTTATCCACTGATATAATATTACCATGGAGCTGTCATCCACTGATATAATATTACCATGGAGCTGTTATGATATAATATTACCATGGAGCTGTTATCCACTGATATAATATTACCATGGAGCTGTTATCCACTGATCTAATATTACCATGGAGCTGTTATCCACTGATATAATATTACCATGGAGCTGTCATCCACTGATATAATATTACCATGGAGCTGTTATCCACTGATATAACATTACCATGGAGCTGTTATCCACTGATATAATATTACCATGGAGCTGTTATCCTCTGATATAATATTACCATGGAGCTGTTATGATATAATATTACCATGGAGCTGTTATCCACTGATATAATATTACCATGGAGCTGTTATCCACTGATATAATATTACCATGGAGCTGTTATCCACTGATATAATATTACCATGGAGCTGTCATCCACTGATATAATATTACCATGGAGCTGTTATCCACTGATATAATATTACCATGGAGCTGTTATCCACTGATATAATATTACCATGGAGCTGTTATCCACTGATATAATATTACCATGGAGCTGCTATCCACTGATATAATATTACCATGGAGCTGTTATCCTCTGATATAATATTACCATGGAGCTGTCATCCACTGATATAATATTACCATGGAGCTGTTATCCACTGATATAATATTACCATGGAGCTGTTATCCACTGATATAATATTACCATGGAGCTGTTATCCACTGATATAATATTACCATGGAGCTGCTATCCACTGATATAATATTACCATGGAGCTGTTATCCTCTGATATAATATTACCATGGAGCTGTCATCCACTGATATAATATTACCATGGAGCTGTTATGATATAATATTACCATGGAGCTGTTATCCACTGATATAATATTACCATGGAGCTGTTAGCCACTGATATAATATTACCATGGAGCTGTTATCCTCTGATATAATATTACCATGGAGCTGTTATCCACTGATATAATATTACCATGGAGCTGTTATCCTCTGATATAATATTACCATGGAGCTGTTATGATATAATATTACCATGGAGCTGTTATCCACTGATATAATATTACCATGGAGCTGTTATCCACTGATATAATATTACCATGGAGCTGTTATCCTCTGATATAATATTACCATGGAGCTGTTATCCACTGATATAATATTACCATGGAGCTGTTATCCTCTGATATAATATTACCATGGAGCTGTTATCCTCTGATATAATATTACCATGGAGCTGTTATCCACTGATATAATACTACCATGGAGCTGTTATGATATAATACTACCATGGAGCTGTAATGATATAATATTACCATGGAGCTGTTATGATATAATATTACCATGGAGCTGTTATCCACTGATATAATATTACCATGGAGCTGTTATGATATAATATTACCATGGAGCTGTTATCCACTGATCTAATATTACCATGGAGCTGTTATCCACTGATATAATATTACCATGGAGCTGTCATCCACTGATATAATATTACCATGGAGCTGTTATCCACTGATATAATATTACCATGGAGCTGTTATGATATAATTATTCTCCTGCAGTAGTTAAAGTTTGCGTCCCAAATGACCAGAGCCCTGTAGTGCACTACTTTTGATCAGAGCCCTGTAGTACACTACTTTTGACCAGAGCCCTGTAGTACACTACTTTTGACCAGAGCCCTGTAGTGCACTACTTTTGACCAGAGCCCTGTAGTGCACTACTTTTGACCAGAGCCCTGTAGTACACTACTTTTGACCAGAGCCCTGTAGTACACTACTTTTGACCAGAGCCCTATAGTGCACTAGAGATGTATTCAGTGCCCTGTTCATCCAGACAGCCTCTAACTCTCAGCCTCCTCCTAGGGCCAGCCAGGCTCAGAAGCAGGGGATATTTGACCAGGAGATCTGCCCAGTAACCACAAAGTTTGTTGACGAGGACGGCTCTGAACGTACGGTTACCGTAACCAAGGACGATGGGATCCGGCCCGGTACCACGCTGGCGGGGCTGACCAAACTCAGAGGGGCTTTCAAACCTGACGGCAGCACCACCGCAGGTGGGGAGATCACACACACACACACACACACACACACACCATCTCTCTGCCCCAGCTGATGAGGTCCTCTCCCCTGGTCCAGGTAACTCCAGCCAGGTGAGTGACGGTGCAGCAGCAGTGCTGGTGGGCAGGAGGTCCGTGGTGGAGTCCCTGTCTCTGCCAGTCCTGGGGGTGCTGAAGGCCAGTGCTGTGGTGGGGGTACCCCCTGACGTCATGGGTATCGGACCAGCCTATGCCATCCCTGCTGCTCTGGGGCAGGCCGGTGAGTACAGACCACTACAGATCTTTTAGAGCTTGGATTATGTCCACATGGACGTGTTCTGTATGTGACATTTGGTTCTGGGTGGTAGCGGCTCTGGGTGGTAGCGGCTCTGGGTGGTAGCGGCTCTGGGTGGTAGCGGTTCTGGGATGCCGGACACCTTTTGATTTATCTGTTCCGCTAAAAGGGTCTTTAACGAACTCCGTCATCTCCTCAGGTCTGACTGTAGCTGATATTGACGTGTTTGAGATCAACGAGGCGTTCGCCAGCCAGGTGAGTCTCTGTATAGAGTTGTAGTACTTTGGACACAGGCTGACAGACACAGGCTGACAGACACAGGCTGACAGACACAGGCTGACAGACTGACAGACACAGGCCGACAGCCACAGACTGACAGCCTGGTTCCTCTAAGGGCCTTATTGCTTTTATAATAACAGGTTTCAACCTATTTAAAAAAAGACACAATTTAAAACAAGTTTCAACTGTAAAAACGACCTTGTAATGGTTCAATAGATCAACACCTAGTCAGTTGTACAACTGTGAATGCATTCAACTGAAATGTGTCTTCCGCATTTAACCCAACCTATGAATCGGAGTGGTGTGGGGGGCTGCCTTAATCGACATCCACGTCGTCGTCGCCCGGGGAACAGTGGGTTAACTGCCTTGCTCAGGCAGAATGACAGACTTTTACCTTGTCAGCTCGGGGATTTGATCCAGCAACCTTCCGGTTACTGGCCCAACGCTCTACCTGGCTACCTGCCACCCCGAGACAAGAACTTCAACAATAAATGATGATTTATTAAATAATTTATAAATAAGCAACAAACTTCAGCAAATAATGATTCAATAAATGATTTATAAATAGGCAAAAGCCAGCTGATTGTCAAGTCAATAAGATAATTATGGAGGATAGCTAGGTTAAGACTAACATTACTTATCCTTTGCTAGCTAGCTTGCTAGCCAACTAACACACAATCACATCCAGCAGCTGAAATAACTGCAAATGTCTTTGTTTTACCTTTGTTTCTATTGCCATTTCTTTGGATATATCCTTTAATCGGGGACGCAAACTAGTAACCTTTAGGCGAAATTCGGCAAAATGTATTTATTTTATTCACCTTTATTTAACCAGGTAGGCCAGTTGAGAACACCTTTATTTAACCAGGTAGGCCAGATCACCTTTATTTAACCAGGTAGACCAGTTGAGAACACCTTTATTTAACCAGGTAGGCCAGATCACCTTTATTTAACCAGGTAGGCCAGATCACCTTTATTTAACCAGGTAGGCCAGTTGAGAACAAGTTCTCATTTACAACTGCTACCTGGCCAAGATAAAGCAAAGCAGTGCAACAAAAACAACAACACAGAGTTCCACATGGAATAAACAACTGTACAGTCAATAACACAATAGAAACATCTATATACAGTGTGTGCAAATGGAGTAAGGAGGTAAGGCAATAAATAGGCCAATAGTAACGAAGTATTTACAATTTAGCAAATTAACACTGGAGTGATAGATGTGCAGATGTTGATGTGCAAGTAGAAATACTGGTGTGCAAAAGAGTAAAAAAAAAGGTAAATAAAAACAATATGGGGATGAGGTAGGCAGTTGGATGGGCTATTTACAGATTGGCTGTGTACAGGTGCAGCGATCAGTAAGCTGCTCTGACGGCTGATGCTTAAAGTTAGAGAGGGAGATAAGGGTCTCCAGCTTCAGGGATTTTTGCAATTCGTTCCAGTCATTGGCAGCAGAGAACTTTTTTTTTTATTTTTTTTTTTTTTATTTTTTTTCACCTTTATTTAACCAGGTAGGCTAGTTGAGAACAAGTTCTCATTTGCAACTGCGACCTGGCCAAGATAAGGCATAGCAGTGTGAACAGACAACACAGAGTTACACATGGAGTAAACAATTAACAAGTCAATAACACAGTAGAAAAAAAGGGGAGTCTATATATACATTGTGTGCAAAAGGCATGAGGTAGGCAAATAATTACAATTATGCAGATTAACACTGGAGTGATAAATGATCAGATGGTTATGTACAGGTAGAGATATTGGTGTGCAAAAGAGCAGAAAAATAAAAATAAATAAATAAAAACAGTATGGGGATGAGGTAGGTGAAAATGGGTGGGCTATTTACCAATAGACTATGTACAGCTGCAGCGGTCGGTTAGCTGCTCAGATAGCAGATGTTTGAAGTTGGTGAGGGAGATAAAAGTCTCCAACTTCAGCGATTTTTGCAATTCGTTCCAGTCACAGGCAGCAGAGAACTGGAACGAAAGGCGGCCAAATGAGGTGTTGGCTTTAGGGATGATCAGTGAGATACACCTGCTGGAGCGCGTGCTACGGATGGGTGTTGCCATCGTAACCAGTGAACTGAGATAAGGCGGAGCTTTACCTAGCATGGACTTGTAGATGACCTGGAGCCAGTGGGTCTGGCGACGAATATGTAGCGAGGGCCAGCCGACTAGAGCATACAAGTCGCAGTGGTGGGTGGTATAAGGTGCTTTAGTGACAAAACGGATGGCACTGTGATAAACTGCATCCAGTTTGCTGAGTAGAGTGTTGGAAGCAATTTTGTAGATGACGTCGCCGAAGTCGAGGATCGGTAGGATAGTCAGTTTTACTAGGGTAAGTTTGGCGGCGTGAGTGAAGGAGGCTTTGTTGCGGAATAGAAAGCCGACTCTTGATTTGATTTTCGATTGGAGATGTTTGATATGGGTCTGGAAGGAGAGTTTAGAGTCTAGCCAGACACCTAGGTACTTATAGATGTCCACATATTCAAGGTCGGAACCATCCAGGGTGGTGATGCTGGTCAGGCGTGCGGGTGCAGGCAGCGAACGGTTGAAAAGCATGCATTTGGTTTTACTAGCGTTTAAGAGCAGTTGGAGGCCACGGAAGGAGTGCTGTATGGCATTGAAGCTCGTTTGGAGGCTAGATAGCACAGTGTCCAAGGACGGGCCGGAAGTATATAGAATGGTGTCGTCTGCGTAGAGGTGGATCAGGGAATCGCCCGCAGCATGAGAAACATCATTGATATATACAGAGAAAAGAGTCGGCCCGAGAATTGAACCCTGTGGCACCCCCATAGAGACTGCCAGAGGACCGGACAGCATGCCCTCCGATTTGACACACTGAACTCTGTCTGCAAAGTAATTGGTGAACCAGGCAAGGCAGTCATCCGAAAAACCGAGGCTACTGAGTCTGCCGATAAGAATACGGTGATTGACAGAGTCGAAAGCCTTGGCAAGGTCTATGAAGACGGCTGCACAGTACTGTCTTTTATCGATGGCGGTTATGATATCGTTTAGTACCTTGAGCGTGGCTGAGGTACACCCGTGACCGGCTCGGAAACCAGATTGCACAGCGGAGAAGGTACGGTGGGATTCAAGATGGTCAGTGACCTGTTTGTTGACTTGGCTTTCGAAGACCTTAGATAGGCAGGGCAGGATGGATATAGGTCTGTAACAGTTTGGGTCCAGGGTGTCGCCCCCTTTGAAGAGGGGGATGACTGCGGCAGCTTTCCAATCCTTGGGGATCTCAGACGATATGAAAGAGAGGTTGAACAGGCTGGTAATAGGGGTTGCGACAATGGCGGCGGATAGTTTCAGGAATAGAGGGTCCAGATTGTCCAGCCCAGCTGATTTGTACGGGTCCAGGTTTTGCAGCTCTTTCAGGACATCTGCTATCTGGATTTGGGTAAAGGAGAACCTGGAGAGGCTTGGGCGAGTAGCTGCGGGGGGGGGGGGGGGCTGTTGTCCGAGGTTGGAGTAGCCAGGCGGAAGGCATGGCCAGCCGTTGAGAAATGCTTGTTGAAGTTTTCGATAATCATGGATTTATCGGTGGTGACCATGTTACCTAGTCTCAGTGCAGTGGGCAGCTGGGAGGAGGTGCTCTTGTTCTCCATGGACTTCACAGTGTCCCAGAACTTTTTGGAGTTGGAGCTACAGGATGCAAACTTCTGCCTGAAGAAGTTGGCTTTAGCTTTCCTGACTGACTGTGTGTATTGGTTCCTGACTTCCCTGAACAGTTGCATATCGCGGGGACTATTCGATGTTAGCGCAGTCCGCCACAGGATGTTTTTGTGCTGGTCGAGGGCAGTCAGGTCTGGAGTGAACCAGGGGCTATATCTGTTCTTAGTTCTGCATTTTTTGAACGGAGCATGCTTATCTAAAATGGTGAGGAAGTTACTTTTAAAGAAAGACCAGGCATCCTCAACTGACGGGATGAGGTCAATGTCCTTCCAGGATACCCGGGCCAGGTCGATTAGAAAGGCCTGCTCACAGAAGTGTTTTAGGGAGCGTTTGACAGTGATGAGGGGTGGTCGTTTGACTGCGGCTCCGTAGCGGATACAGGCAATGAGGCAGTGATCGCTGAGATCCTGGTTGTAGACAGCGGAGGTGTATTTGGAGGGCCAGTTGGTCAGGATGACGTCAATGAGGGTGCCCTTGTTTACAGAGTTAGGGTTGTACCTGGTGGGTTCCTTGATGATTTGAGTGAGATTGAGGGCATCTAGCTTAGATTGTAGGACTGCCGGGGTGTTAAGCATATCCCAGTTTAGGTCACCTAACAGAACAAACTCTGAAGCTAGATGGGGGGCGATCAATTCACAAATGGTGTCCAGGGCACAGCTGGGAGCTGAGGGGGGTCGGTAGCAGGCGGCAACAGTGAGAGACTTATTTCTGGAGAGAGTAATTTTCAAAATTAGTAGTTCGAACTGTTTGGGTATGGACCTGGAGAGTATGACATTACTTTGCAGGCTATCTCTGCAGTAGACTGCAACTCCTCCCCCTTTGGCAGTTCTATCTTGACGGAAGATGTTATAGTTGGGTATGGAAATCTCAGAATTTTTGGTGGCCTTCCTGAGCCAGGATTCAGACACGGCAAGGACATCAGGGTTAGCAGAGTGTGCTAGAGCAGTGAGTAAGACACACTTAGGGAGGAGGCTTCTGATGTTGACATGCATGAAACCAAGGCTTTTTCGATCACAGAAGTCAACAAATGAGGGTGCCTGGGGACATGCAGGGCCTGGGTTTACCTCCACATCACCCGCGGAACAGAGAAGGAGTAGTATGAGGGTGCGGCTGAAGGCTATCAAAACTGGTCGCCTAGGGCGTTGGGGACAGAGAATAAGAGGAGCAGGTTTCTGGGCATGGTAGAATATATTCAGGGCATAATGCGCAGACAGGGGTATGGTGGGGTGCGGGTACAGCGGAGGTAAGCCCAGGCACTGGGTGATGATGAGAGAGGTTGTATCTCTGGACATGCTGGTTGTAATGGGTGAGGTCACCGCATGTGTGGGGGGTGGGACAAAGGAGGTATCAGGGGTATAAAGAGTGGAACTAGGGGCTCCATTGTAAACTAAAACAATGATAACTAACCTGCACAACAGTATACAAGGCATATTGACATTTGAGAGAGACATACAGCAAGGCATACAGTAATCACAGGTGTTGAATTGGGAGAGCTAGCTAAAACAGTAGGTGAGACAACAACAGCTAATCAGCTAGCACAACAACAGCAGGTAGAATGGCGATTGATTAGGCAGAGAGGGTCGGATTAACTGGAAGAAAAGGCGGCCAAAGGAGGTGTTGGCTTTGGGGATGACCAGTGAAATATACCTGCTGGAGCGCGTGCTACGGGTGGGTGTTTCTATGGTGACCAGTGAGCTAAGGCGGAGCTTTACCTAGCAAAGACTTATAGATGACTTGGAGCCAGTGGGTCTGGAGATGAATATGTAGCGAGGGCCAACCGACTAGAGCATACAGGTCGCAGTGGTGGGTGGTATATGGGGCTTTGGTGACGAAACGGATGGCACTGTGATAGACTGCATCCAGTTTACAGAGTAGAGTGTTGGAGGCTATTTTGTAGATGACATCGCCGAAGTCAAGGATCGGTGGGATAGTCAGTTTTACGAGGGTATGTTTAGCAGCATGAGTGAAGGAGACTTTGTTGCGAAATAGGAAGCCGATTCTAGATTTACTTTTGGATTGGAGATGCTTAATATGAGTCTGGAAGGAGAGTTTACAGTCTAGCCAGACACCTAGGTATTTGTAGTTGTCCACATATTCTAAGTTAGTGATGCTAGTCGGGCGGGCGGGTGCGGGCAGCGATCGGTTGCAGAGCATGCATCTAGTTTTACTAGCGTTTAAGAGCAGTTGGAGGCCACGGAAGGAGTGTTGTATGGCATTGAAGCTTGTTTGTAGGTTTGTTAACTTCTTTGGGACTGGGGGGCAGTATTGAGTAGCTAGGATGAATAAGGTGCCCAGAGTAAACTGCCTGCTACTCAGGCCCAGTTGCTAATATATGCATATTAGTATATTTGGATAGAAAACACTGATGTTCCTAAAACTGTTTGAATGATGTCTGTGAGTATAACATAATTCATATGGTAGGCAAAAATATTGGTCATATTGCACTTCCTAAGACTTCCACAAGATGTCAACAGTCTTTAGAATCTTGTTTGATGCTTCTACTGTGAAAGTGGGGGCGAATAGGGGCTGTTTGAGCCAGGTGTTTGGCAGAGTGCCATGAGCTCATGACGCGCGTTCACGTGAGAGTTAGCTCGAGTTCCATTGCTTTTCTACCGACAAAGAAATTCTCAGGTTGGAACATTATTGAAGATTTATGATAAAAACATCCTAAAGATTGATTATATACTTCATTTGACATGTTTCTATGAACTGTAATATAACTTTTCGTCTGAACTTTCACATGGACTTTCCTGCGCATCGTGATTTTGGATTGTGTACTAAACGCGCAAACAACAAGGAGGTATTTGGACATAAATGAGGGATTTTATCGATCAAATCAAACATTTATTGTGGAACTGGGATTCCTGGGAGAGCATTCTGATGAAGATCATCAAAGGTAAGTGAATATTTATAATGCTATTTCTGACTTCTGTTGACTCCACGACATGGTGGATATCTGTTTGGCTGTTTTGTTCTCTGAGCGCTGTACTCAGATTATAGCATGGTGTGCTTTTCCCGTGAAGCTTTTTTGAAATCTGACACAGTGGTTGCATTAAGGAGAAGTGTATCTAAAGTTCCATGTATAACACTTGTATTTTCATCAACATTTATGATGAGTATTTCTGTAAATTGATGTGGCTCTCTGCAAAATCACCGGATGTTTTTGGAACTACTGAACGTAACGCGCCAATGTAAACTCAGATTTTTTAAATATAAATATGAACTTTATCAAACAAAACATACAGTGCCTTGCGAAAGTATTCAGCCCCCTTGAACTTTGCGACCTTTTGCCACATTTCAGGCTTCAAACATAAACATATAAAACTGTATTTTTTTGTGAAGAATCAACAACAAGTGGGACACAATCATGAAGTGGAACGACATTTATTGGATATTTCAAACTTTTTTAACAAATCAAAAACTGAAAAATTGGGCGTGCAAAATTATTCAGCCCCCTTAAGGTAATACTTTGTAGCGCCACCTTTTGCTGCGATTACAGCTGTAAGTCGCTTGGGGTATGTCTCTATCAGTTTTGCACATCGAGAGACTGAATTTTTTTCCCATTCCTCCTTGCAAAACAGCTCGAGCTTAGTGAGGTTGGATGGAGAGCATTTGTGAACAGCAGTTTTCAGTTCTTTCCACAGATTCTCGATTGGATTCAGGTCTGGACTTTGACTTGGCCATTCTAACACCTGGATATGTTTATTTTTGAACCATTCCATTGTAGATTTTGCTTTATGTTTTAGATCATTGTCTTGTTGGAAGACAAATCTCCGTCCCAGTCTCAGGTCTTTTGCAGACTCCATCAGGTTTTCTTCCAGAATGGTCCTGTATTTGGCTCCATCCATCTTCCCATCAATTTTAACCATCTTCCCTGTCCCTGCTGAAGAAAAGCAGGCCCAAACCATGATGCTGCCACCATCATGTTTGACAGTGGGGATGGTGTGTTCAGCTGTGTTGCTTTTACGCCAAACATAACGTTTTGCATTGTTGCCAAAAAGTTCAATTTTGGTTTCATCTGACCAGAGCACCTTCTTCCACATGTTTGGTGTGTCTCCCAGGTGGCTTGTGGCAAACTTTAAACAACACTTTTTATGGATATCTTTAAGAAATTGCTTTCTTCTTGCCACTCTTCCATAAAGGCCAGATTTGTGCAATATACGACTGATTGTTGTCCTATGGACAGAGTCTCCCACCTCAGCTGTAGATCACTGCAGTTCATCCAGAGTGATCATGGGCCTCTTGGCTGCATCTCTGATCAGTCTTCTCCTTGTATGAGCTGAAAGTTTAGAGGGACGGCCAGGTCTTGGTAGATTTGCAGTGGTCTGATACTCCTTCCATTTCAATATTATCGCTTGCACAGTGCTCCTTGGGATGTTTAAAGCTTGGGAAATCTTTTTGTATCCAAATCCGGCTTTAAACTTCTTCACAACAGTATCTCGGACCTGCCTGGTGTGTTCCTTGTTCTTCATGAAGCTCTCTGCGTTTTCTGTTACTATCACAGTGCAGGTGCATTTATACGGAGACTTGATTACACACAGGTGGATTGTATTTATCATCATTAGTCATTAGTTAGGTCAACATTGGATCATTCAGAGATCCTCACTGAACTTCTGGAGAGAGTTTGCTGCACTGAAAGTAAAGGGGCTGAATAATTTTGCACGCCCAATTTTTCAGTTTTTGATTTGTTAAAAAAGTTTGAAATATCCAATAAATGTCGTTCCACTTCATGATTGTGTCCCACTTGTTGTTGATTCTTCACAAAAAAATACAGTTTTATATCTTTATGTTTGAAGCCTGAAATGTGGCAATAGGTCGCAAAGTTCAAGGGGGCCGAATACTTTCGCAAGGCACTGTATATCCATAAATGTCCATTTACATTGAATTCATGTTCAGAAATTACTCAAAAATGTCCGCAGGAAATCTAGGTAGCGCGGCAAGATAACGTAAATAGACATCATAAACTTTGACTAAATATACATGTTCTACATATAGTTAGAAAGATACACTGCTTCTTTATGCAATCGCTTTGTTACATTTCTTTTTAACGTTACAGAAATCGCACACTATTCAATATTCTGAGACGGCGCTAAGATATAAGCTACATTTCTCCGTAATGTTGGAGTCAACAGAAACACAGATTATAGCATAAATATTCCCTTACCTTCGATGGTCTTCGTTCAGAATGTTCTGGAAAGGTTCATACTTACCCAATACATCGTTTGGTTTCAAGTCTTGCGTCTTTGTATTAGCTACTGCTAATAACATCAGCTGAAATGCACCCAAAATGTCCTCTGGTCCGGAAAAGTTGCGCATCAAAACTTCAAAATTACATATTATATGTCGACTAAACTGGTCAAACTAAGTGCAGAATCAAGCTTTAGGATGTTATAGACATATAAAACAATTTTCAATTCAACTGGTCATTGCTTGTCCTTCCTCTGGGTGCTGGAACAAAGGAATGGCTGGGAACAATTCGCGCCCCAACGCACAACATATTTTCTCATGGCACACACTAATTTCACTCCCATAGGGCCAATTCTCGCGGGATTTGAACGATTAAAAGCTCTACTGAATGAGGACATCTAGTGGAAGACATAGAAAGTCTCCCCAGAATCATAACTGGTTGGGAAGGGTGGGGGCGATGACGTCAAAATTGCTCCAACTTTCATGACCACAAAAACTAGTTTGGAAGAATGCCTGCCCTGTGAGTTCTGCTATACTTACAGACATAATTCCAACGGGTTTAGAAGCTTTAGAGTGTTTTCTATCCAATAAAAATTATTATATGCATATTAGCAATTTTTGACAGATTTTTTTTTCAGTTTACTAGGGGTACCCAATTCCTCCAAAGGGGGCATAAGTCTGCCATATCCTCAACAGGTTTTAAGCATATCCCAGTTTAGGTCACCTAACAGAATGAACAATCAATTCATATATGGTGTCCAGGGCACAGCTGGGAGCTCAGGGGGGTCTATAAACAGGCGGCAACAGTGAGAGACTTATTTCTGGAGAGATTCATTTTTTAAATTAGAAGCTCAAACTGTTTTGGCATAGACCTGGAATGTATGACAGAACTTTGCAGGCTATCTCTGCAGTAGATTGCAACTCCTCCCCCTTTGGCAGTTCTATCTTGATGGAAAATGTTGTAGTTGGGGATGGAAACCTCTGAATTTTTGGTGGCTTCCTAAGCCAGGATTCAGACACGGCAAGGACATCAGGGTTGGCGGAGTGTGCTAAAGCAGTGAATAAAACAAACTTAGGGAGAAGGTAAAGTTAAATTGAATGAGTAGGTCTGTCCAAACTTTTGACTGTTTTGACTATGTGTGTCCCAGGCTGTGTATTGCGTGGAGAAGCTGGGGATCCCCCTGGAGAAGGTGAACCCTAACGGAGGAGCCATCGCCCTGGGTCACCCTCTGGGCTGCACCGGGGCCCGCCAGGTTGTCACCCTGCTCAACGAACTCAAACGCCGGGGCAGGAGGTAAGGATATGTCTAGTCCCATCGAATCCTCAATCGTATGACCTCTTGTGCTATATCTACTAAATAGTCTAGAAAGTAGTCTCATCGCCACCCCCTAGCCTTGCTCACAATAACCCATGTTCTGTTCCCCAGGGCCTATGGCGTGGTGTCCATGTGTATCGGAACAGGGATGGGAGCTGCAGCAGTGTTTGAGTACCCTGGACCTTAGAGGGAGCTGATCAATAATAATATTGATGAAGGGTTTACACTGTGATGCTTCTTACACCTTTGACAGAATCAGCCGATGATTAACCGTTGAGGTGTTCCTGCCCTGACTATTGAGTACTAACAGTTTGTCAGTTGTGTGATTCATCAGAGAGTGCATGTTTTTGGATTCCATATAAATGACGGCACGAGAACTGACTGGTTAATCATTCCGTAGATTACTGTGGTATGTTAATGCCTTGCCAAAGTCTGATAAATCTTTAAGTGCCTTGCATTTCAGGAAAGCAATGCATCATTGTGCTTTGATATAGCGCTGTACAAATCAATCTGTAAATATGTGATTTTGTTTGAAATGTTCAATGTTAGGGGCTGAAAGAGTGATATGGAATAACATGGGGTAGATTAGTTAGAAGGTGATATGGAATAACATGGGGTAGAATAGTTAGGAGATGGTGATATGGAATAACATGGGGTAGATTAGTTAGATGGTGATATGGAATAACATGGGGTAGATTAGTTAGATGGTGATATGGAATAACATGGGGTAGATTAGTTAGATGGTGATATGGAATAACATGGGGTAGATTAGTTAAGCACTATTTGCACGGGTCCTGTATTACTAGAGAACGTTGGTTATGTAATTATTACTCTAGAATGTCTGTTATCCCAGAGGATGACTGGGATGGGATTCATTTTTCCAAATTGACCCCTGTAATTCTTACTTTTTTTCAATAAATTCACAGTTATGATAGAAGCCTGGAGTTTTTTTCTAGGCTTAATAACACTGAGAACTCAAGCTTGGTTCTAAAGTTTCTAAACCATACCAAACCATCTATGGTATAATGTCGCCATAATATTTGAATTGAGGAAGTGTGATCATAATCTTTCAGATATTTTAGCGATGCGTAGTATATCCTAAATGCCCCCCAGCCTTCAGATGGGAGTAAACAGTACATCCTAAATGCCCCCCAGCCTTCAGATGGGAGTAAACAGTATATCCTAAATGCCCCCCAGCCTTCAGATGGGAGTAAACAGTACATCCTAAATGCCCCCCAGCCTTCAGATGGGAGTAAACAGTATATCCTAAATGCCCCCCAGCCTTCAGATGGGAGTAAACAGTACATCCTAAATGCCCCCCAGCCTTCAGATGGGAGTAAACAGTATATCCTAAATGCCCCCCAGCCTTCAGATGGGAGTAAACAGTACTTCCTAAATGCCCCCCAGTCTTCAGATAGGAGTAAACAGTACATCCTAAGGGAACCTGTTCCAAACGGTTAGGTCAGTTGTATGATGCTTTCCCATCTCAAATCAAATCAAATTTTATTTGTCACATACACATGGTTAGCAGATGTTAATGTGAGTGTAGCGTAATGCTTGTGCTTCTAGTTCCGACAATGCAGTAATAACCAACAAGTAATCTAGCTAACAATTCCAAAACTACTACCTTATAGACACAAGTGTAAGGGGATAAAGAATATGTACATAAAGATATATGAATGAGTGATGGTACAGAGCGGCATAGGCAAGATACAGTAGATGGTATTGAGTGCAGTATATACATATGAGATGAGTAATGTAGGGTATGTAAACAAAGTGGCATAGTTTAAAGTGGCTAGTGATACATGTATTACATAAAGATGCAGTAGATGATATAGAGTACAGTATATACATATGAGATGAATAATGTAGGGTATGTAACATTATATTAGGTAGCATTGTTTAAAGTGGCTAGTGATATATTTTACATCATTTCACATCAATTCCCATTATTAAAGTGGCTGGAGTTGAGTCAGTGTGTTGGCAGCAGCCACTCAATGTTAGTGATGGCTGTTTAACAGTCTGATGGCCTTGAGATAGAAGCTGTTTTTCAGTCTCTCGGTCCCAGCTTTGATGCACCTGTACTGACCTCGCCTTCTGGATGATAGGCTCGGGTGGTTGTTGTCCTTGATGATCTTTATGGCCTTCCTGTGACATCGGGTGGTGTAGGTGTCCTGGAGGGCAGGTAGTTTGCCCCCGGTGATGCGTTGTGCAGACCTCACTACCCTCTGGAGAGCCTTACGGTTGTGGGCGGAGCAGTTGCCGTACCAGGCGGTGATACAGCCCGACAGGATGCTCTCGATTGTGCATCTGTAGAAGTTTGTGAGTGCTTTAGGTGACAAGACAAATTTCTTCAGACTCCTGAGGTTGAAGAGGCGCTGCTGCGCCTTCTTCACGATGCTGTCTGTGTGGGTGGACCAATTCAGTTTGTCTGTGATGTGTACGCCGAGGAACTTAAAACTTACTACCCTCTCCACTACCATCGATGTGGATAGGGGGGTATTCCCTCTGCTGTTTCCTGAAGTCCACAATCATCTCCTTAGTTTTGTTGACGTTGAGTGTGAGGTTATTTTCCTGACACCACACTCCGAGGGCCCTCACCTCCTCCCTGTAGGCCGTCTCGTCGTTGTTGGTAATCAAGCCTACCACTGTTGTGTCGTCCGCAAACTTGATGATTGAGTTGGAGGCGTGCGTGGCCACGCAGTCGTGGGTGAACAGGGAGTACAGGAGAGGGCTCAGAACGCACCCTTGTGGGGCCCCAGTGTTGAGGATCAGCGGGGTGGAAATGTTGTTGCCTACCCTCACCACCTGGGGGCGGCCCGTCAGGAAGTCCAGTACCCAGTTGCACAGGGCGGGGTCGAGACCCAGGGTCTCGAGGTTGATGACGAGCTTGGAGGGCACTATGGTGTTAAATGCCGAGCTGTAGTCGATGAACAGCATTCTCACATAGGTATTCCTCTTGTCCAGATGGGTTAGGGCAGTGTGCAGTGTGGTTGAGATTGCATCGTCTGTGGACCTATTTGGGCGGTAAGCAAATTGGAGTGGGTCTAGGGTGTCAGGTAGGGTGGAGGTGATATGGTCCATGACTAGTCTCTCAAAGCACTTCATGATGACGGAAGTGAGTGCTACGGGGCGGTAGTCGTTTAGCTCAGTTACCTTAGCTTTCTTGGGAACAGGAACAATGGTGGCCCTCTTGAAGCATGTGGGAACAACAGACTGGGCTAGGGATTGATTGAATATGTCCGTAAACACACCAGCCAGCTGGTCTGCGCATGCTGTGAGGGCGCGGCTGGGGATGCCGTCTGGGCCTGAGCCTTGCGAGGGTTGACACGTTTAAATGTTTTCCTTACGTCGGCTGCAGTGAAGGAGAGTCCCCTTGGTAGATAATGCGGTCGACATTTGATTGTGAGGAATTCTAAATCAGGTGAACAGAAGGACTTGAGTACCTGTATGTTGTTATGATCACACCACGTCACGTTAACCATGAAGCATACGCTCCCGCCCCTCTTCTTACCAGAAAGATGTTTGTTTCTGTCTGCGCGATGCGTGGAGAAACCAGCTGGCTGCACCGATTCCGATAGCGTCTCTCCAGTGAGCCATCTTTCCGCGAAGCAAAGAACGTTACAGTCTCTGATGTCCCTCTGGAATGCTACCCTTGCTCGGATTTCATCAACCTTGTTGTCAAGAGACTGGACATCGGCGAGAAGAATGCTAGGGAGTGGTGCACGATGTGCCCGTCTCCGGAGTCTGACCAGAAGACCGCTCCGTTTCCCCCTTTTACGAAGTCGTTTTTTTGGGTCGCCGGCTGGGATCCATTCCGTCGTCCTGGGTGAAAGGCAGAACACAGGATCCGCTTCGCGAAAGTCATATTCTTGGTCGTACTGATGGTGAGTTGACGCTGCTCTTATGTTCAGTAGTTCTTCTCGACTGTATGTAATGAAACCTAAGATGACCTGGGGCAACCAATGTAAGAAATAACACGTAAAAAAACTGCAAAACTGCAGTTTCCTAGGAACGCGAAGCGAGGCGGCCATCTCTGTCGGCACAATATTCTTTAGTGATGCATTTGACGATGTTCAATTCATTCACACACAATGTATAAATAAAGGCTTTCACTGTGAAAGTTGACACATAGTCAACACATAGTCCCTTCATATATAGGCTATATTTCCAAACATTACTTTTCTGTCCCTCCCCTTCTCTTTATTTCTCCTCTCTTTTCGCAGCTTTTGTCTTACCAAATTAAACTTCGACAATGTCCTTTTTGCCTCCCTGGATTGACTTCCAACCTTTCTTCCTTTTTCCAAAGTGTATTTAAATTTGTTGATGAATGTGACAGAATGTGGTATCAGATGCAGGTCTTTCTGTTCAGAATACCAGTATTATAAAACAATAAATCATCTTGGACCTCTGGACAGAACAGTTGATAGTGAGTTATGAGTTGGGTTCTAACAGTCCATTGAAAGCTCAGCGTCATGCTCAATAAAAACACAGAAACACTTGTGAATAGTTGAATTGTTCATTTCCATAAACCAACAACGTACACAGTAACATCATACAGTAACATCATACACACCAGTGGAGGCTGCTGAGGGGAGGACAGCTCCAGGTAATGGCCGGGATGGAGCAAATGGAATGGCATCAAACCATGTAAACCATGTGTTTGATTTATTTAATGCCATTCCACCTATTACGCTCCAGTCATTACCACAAGCCTGTTCTCCCCAATTAAGATGCCACCAACCTCCTGTGCTATTCACTAAGTACAAGGTGTGATAAATACATGCAAAGAGTGCACACAACTGTTGCCAGTGTTCTCAGGTTAAGGTCATGTCCCCTGAGACTAAATGTCAGTAAGTAGAGACACAAATCTCTGGTCGAAGGAGCCGCGTCCCTGGACGTGTAGCGATAAGGGGGGCTCCCCCAGGAACCCCTTTACTACGGCTGTGGCTTGGAACTCCCTCTCCTTGCTACAGGAGACAAATTAGACTTGTAGAGAACCAGTAATGATATGGAAGTGAACCATATAGAGACCTATGGACAGTAACCAAACCATATAGAGAGAGACCTATGGACAGTAACCAAACCATATAGAGACCTATATAACTAGACCATACAGAGAAATATGTAACTAAACCACATCAAGATATATTTGTAGGAATACAGTAGTAGATGTGGTTATTGAGGTGTTACCTGTAGGGGCTGTGTGTTCGTTAAGGGGGCAGTTACCTGGCTGTGTGTTAGTTAGGGGCAGTTAACTGGCTGTGTGTTAGTTAGGGGTAGTTACCTGGCTGTGTGTTAGTTAGGGGGTAGTTACCTGGCTGTGTGTTAGTTAGGGGGTAGTTACCTGGCTGTGTGTTAGTTAGGGGGTAGTTACCTGGCTGTGTGTTAGTTAGGGGGTAGTTACCTGGCTGTGTGTTAGTTAGGGGGTAGTTACCTGGCTGTGTGTTAGTTAGGAGTAGTTACCTGGCTGTGTGTTAGTTAGGGGGTAGTTACCTGGCTGTGTGTTAGTTAGGGGTAGTTACCTGGCTGTGTGTTAGTTAGGGGGTAGTTACCTGGCTGTGTGTTAGTTAGGGGGTAGTTACCTGGCTGTGTGTTAGTTAGGGGGTAGTTACCTGGCTGTGTGTTAGTTAGGGGGTAGTTACCTGGCTGTGTGTTAGTTAGGGGGTAGTTACCTGGCTGTGTGTTAGTTAGGGGGTAGTTACCTGGCTGTGTGTTAGTTAGGGGGTAGTTACCTGGCTGTGTGTTAGTTAGGGGGTAGTTACCTGGCTGTGTGTTAGTTAGGAGTAGTTACCTGGCTGTGTGTTAGTTAGGGGGTAGTTACCTGGCTGTGTGTTAGTTAGGGGTAGTTACCTGGCTGTGTGTTAGTTAGAGGGTAGTTACCTGACTGTATGTTAGTTAGGAGGTAGTTACCTGGCTGTGTGTTAGTTAGGTTGTAGTTACCTGGCTGTGTGTTAGTTAGGTTGTAGTTACCTGGCTGTGTGTTAGTTAGGGAGTAGTTACCTGGCTGTGAAGCTGATCTGTAGGGGCTGTGTGGAAGAGGAGACAGGATACTCCAACGGCTTCAGGACCCCACAGTCAGGAGTCACTCTGAACTCTGACCCTTCCTCCTCCTCACCAGAGTCTGCAGACAGAGAGTTAACATACCATCACCAATCACGGGCGCATTTTACACCCCTTCTGGTTTGTTTGAAATCAATCGCATGCTTTTTGAATTGTGTATAAAATGTGTTCTGTTTCCAAAAGGTTTCAAAATTGCTTTTACACCAGGAATAGTAACATTTCTTACCATGGAGCTGCCCAAAATCACAGCTGCTGAGAAGGACGAGGAAATCTGCCCACTCCCATGCTTCACAGGTTTCAGAAATGCATAAATACATTGTGGGTTGGCCTATCCTTTCTGCAGATATCAGTATTGAAATCCCCTAACAAAATAATTTCCTATATATCCAGCAAATCTGATGATATAAGCAATATCCAATCTTACAAAGGCACATACCCCCCTACCATGCTGCAATACCATCCTCCCTCTGCACTACCATGCTGCACTACCACCCTCCCACTGCACTACAATCCTCCCTCTGCACTACCATCCTCCCACTGCACTGCCATCCTCCCACTGCACTACCATTCTCCCACTGCACTGCCATCCTCCCTCTGCACTACCATCCTCCCTCTGCACTACCATGCTGCACTACCATGCTCCCTCTGCACTATCATCCTCCCACTGCACTACCATGCTGCACTACCATCCTCCCACTGCACTACCATCCTCCCACTGCACTACAATCCTCCCTCTGCACTACCATCCTCCCACTGCAATGCCATCCTCCCACTGCACTACCATTCTCCCACTGCACTACCATCCTCCCACTGCACTACCATCCTCCCTCTGCACTACCATCCTCCCTCTGCACTACCATCCTCCTACTGCACTACCATCCTCCCACTGCACTACCATCCTCCCTCTGCACTACCATCCTCCCACTGCACTACCATCCTCCCACTGCACTACCATCCTCCCACTGCACTACCATCCTCCCACTGCACTACCATCCTCCCACTGCACTACCATCCTCCCTCTGCACTACCATCCTCCCACTGCACTACCATCCTCCCACTGCACTACCATCCTCCCTCTGCACTACCATTCTCACTCTGCACTACCATCCTCCCACTGCACTACCATGCTGCACTACCATTCTCCCACTGCACTACCATGCTGCACTACCATCCTCCCACTGCACAACCATCCTCCCTCTGCACTACCATCCTCCCTCTGCACTACCATGCTCCCTCTGCACTACCATCCTCCCACTGCACTACCATCTTCCCTCTGCACTGCCGTCCTCCCACTGCACTACCATTCTCCCACTGCACTGCCATCCTCCCTCTGTACTACCATCCTCCCTCTGCACTACCATGCTGCACTACCATCCTCCCACTGCACTGCCATTCTCCCACTGCACTACCATCCTCCCACTGCACTACCATCCTCCCACTGCACTGCCATCCTCCCTCTGCACTACCATCCTCCCTCTGCACTACCATCCTCCCTCTGCACTACCATCCTCCCACTGCACCTTCTCCGGTGGTCTCTCTGCCTCCATGGAGCACCCCTCCCCAGGTGCTGCTCGGTTGTCCTTCACCACCGCGTCTCCCGTATCTCGCCTCTGGTGGGAATCGCACCGCTGTAGACCCCCACTCTTCTGGTGCGCTCTCCGTCCTAGGTGCTGCAGACATGGTTGTCCTCCCTAGAAGGTTCTCCCATCTCCACAGAGGAACTCTGGAGCTCTGTCAGAGTGACCCTCATGTTTTTGGTCATCTCCCTAACCAAGGCCCTTCTCCCCGATTGCTCAGTTTGGCCGGGCGGCCAGCTCTAGGATGAATCTTGGTGGTTCCAAACTTCTTCCATTTAAGAATGATGGAGGCCACTGTGTTCTTGGGGACCTTCAATGCTGCAGACATTTTTTTGCACCCTTCCCCAGATCTGTGCCTCGACACAATCCTGTCTCAGAGCTCCACATACAATTCCTTCGACCTCATGGCTTGGTTTTGCTCTGACATGCACTGTCAACTGTGGGACTTTATATAGACAGGTGTGTGCCTTTCCAAATCATGTCCAATCAATTGCATTTATCACGGAGCCCTCCATCTACCACCAACCTACTGAAGCGCAGCTCAGAGTAAATATTTATTGCATTTTCCTTTTCCAAATGGGCGGTAATTTAGAATGCATAAGATAGTGTATTTACGATAGCACAGCTTCGCCCTTTGTTCCTCAGTCTTCCCGCTCTTTCACTCAAACCCAGCCACTTCTTTTTTTGTGTAACAAGCTGTCATATCTGTTCCGCCCGCTAGGGACGTTTTCCTTTATGACGTAATTTGCAATCAAGTTATGATTAATTATGTGTATGTGTAATTCTGTGAGATTAGTTAGGTATTTAGTAAATAAATAATTAAACCCAATATTGTATTGCTGATTCAACTTGTTAGCCAGGGTTCGTGAAGATAACCAAGAATTTACAACTTTCAGATGAAACTGAATTAAGGTGACAATTAATATTGACTGCTATTGATGCAAAATATTATTAGGTCTTTAAGAGTTTATTCGGAAGATAACAGCTCTATAAATATTATTTTGTGGTGCCCCGACTCTCTAGTTAATTACATTTACATCATTAGCTCAATCAGGTAATATTAATTACGGAGAAATTATTTTATAGAATAGCATGTCATATCACTTAATCCGGCATAGCCAAAGACACGATACTAGGCAACGAGGTAACATGACTGAACAAAGTATAAACAAATAGTTAACGCTCCCAAAATAAAAGACCTGGTTGCAGAGCAAAATATTTGGTTGCATATGGAACTTATGTTACAAATCCAGCTATATCAATACCTGTCACGCCCTGACTTTAGAGAGACTTTTTTATTCTCTATTTGGTTAGGTCAGGGTGTGACTTGGGTGGGCAAATCTATGTTTCTATTTCTTTGTTGGCCTAGTATGATTCCCAATCAGAGGCAGCTGTGTATCGTTGTCTCTGATTGGGGATCATACTTCGGCAGCCCTTTCTCCCACCTTAGATTGTGGGATCTTGTTTTTGTGTAGATGCCTGTGAGCCGCCCAGAACGTCATGTTTTGTTTTCTTCTGTTTTGTTTGGTGAGTTTAATATTTGATTAAACATGTGGAATTCTACGCACGCTGCGCCTTGGTCCAATCATTCAAACGCACGTAACAGTAGATCCCACCACCCCAGGACCAAGCAGCGTGCCCAGGAGGAGCAGGGATCCTGGGCCTGGGAGGAAAGCCAGGAGTGGAGGACATCCTGGACTTGGGAGGAAATAATGGCAGGAGACAAAAGCCTGCCATGGAAACAGGCGGAAGCAGCGAAGGAGGAACAGCAACGATGCCAGGTTTAGCAGCCAGGACGCAAGCCCAAAAGACAGCCCCAATTTTCCGGAGAGAGACAGCCCCAAAGATTCCGGAGAGAGGTGTTGGCGTTGACAGCGCTGCAGAGCGGGAGTGCTGAGGAGCGTGACACCAGTCCGGTGTCATATGCACCAGTTTCAAGCATCTGGCCTCCATTGCGCCTCCCCAGTCCGGTACGTCCTGTGTCTCCTCCACGCACTCACCCTGAGGTGTGTGTCACCGTTCCGGTACAATGTGTGCCAGTTCTACGCACCGTTTCTCCAGTGCGCCTCCACAGCCGAGTGCGTCCTATGCCAGCACCCCGCACTTGCCGTGCGAAGGTTGTCATCTGTCCAGGACACGTTGTGCCAGCTCTACGCTCCAGACCTTAGTGATGATCCAGTGCGGAGCCTCCAGTGATGATCCATGGCCCGAAGCCTCCAGGGATGATCCATGGCCCGAAGCCTCCAGGGATGATCCATGGCCCGAAGCCTCCAGTGATGATCCATGGCCCAGAGCCTCCAGTGATGATCCATGGCCCGGAGCCTCCAGTGATGATCCATGGCCCAGAGCCTCCAGTGATGATCCATGGCCCAGAGCCTCCAGTGATGATCCATGGCCCAGAGCCTCCTGCAATCCAAGGTCCGGAGGCTCCTGTGACGGTCTGCAGTCCAGAGCCTCCTGCGACTGTCTCCAGTCCAGAGCCTCCTGCGACGGTCTGCAGTCCGGAGCCTCATGCGACGGTCTGCAGTCCGGAGCCTCATGCGACGGTCTCCAGTCCGGAGCCTGCAGCGACGGTCCCCAGTCAGGAGCCTGCAGCGACGGTCCCCAGTCAGGAGCCTGCAGCGACGGTCCCCAGTCAGTGATCTACGGTCCGGAGTCTACGACAACGATCTAATCTACTCCACGACAACGCCTTGGTCCAATCATTCAAATTAATGTGACAATGCCATCTCTGGTTAACTACAGAACCATGGTTACCTATGAGAGCTCTAGTAACTACAGAACCATGGATACCGATGAGTGCTCTAGTAACTACAGAACCATGGTTACCTATGAGAGCTCTCCAGTAGCTACAGTACAATGGTTACCTATGAGTGCTCTAGTACCTACAGAACCATGGTTACCTATGAGTGCTCTAGTAACTACAGAACTATGGTTACCTATGAGAGCTCTCCAGTAACTACAGTACAATGGTTACCTATGAGAGCTCTAGTAACTACAGAACCATGGTTCCTTATGAGAGCTCTCCAGTAACTACAGAACCATGGTTTGCTATGAGAGCTCTCCAGTAACTACAAAACTATGGTTACCTATGAGAGCTCTAGTAACTACAGAACCATGGATACCGATGAGTGCTCTAGTAACTACAGAACTATGGTTACCTATGAGAGCTCTCCAGTAAATACAGTACAATGGTTACCTATGAGTGCTCTAGTAACTACAGAACCATGGTTACCTATGAGAGCTCTAGTAACTACAGAACCATGGTTACCTATGAGAGCTCTCCAGTAGCTACAGTACAATGGTTACCTATGAGAGCTCTAGTATTTACAGATCCATAGTTTCCTATGAGTGCTCTAGTAACTACATCAACGGGACAGTAGTGAAGGTGGAAAGTTTTAAGTTCCTCTGCGTACACATCACGGACAAACTGAAATGGTCCACCAACACAGACAGCGTGGTGAAGAAGGCACAACAGCGCCTCTTCAACCTCAGGAGGCTGAAGAAATTCGGCTTGTCACCAAAAACACTCACAAACTTTTACTGATGTACAATCGAGAGCATCCTGTTGGGCTGGATCACCGCCTGGTATGGCAACTGCTCAGACCACAACCGTAAGGCTCTCCATGGTTATCTATGAGTGCTGTAGTAACTACATGAGAGCTACATGAGAACTACCTATGAGAGCTCTAATAACTAAAGGACCATGGTTACCTAAAAGTGCTCTAGTAACTACAGGACCATGGTTACCTATGAGTGCTCTAGTAACTACATGTCTATGGTTACCTATGAGTGCTCTACTAACTACATGGCCATGGATAGCTATGAGAGCTCTAGTAACTACATGGCCATGGATAGCTATGAGAGCTCTAGTAACTACAGGACCATGGTTACCTATGAGAGCTCTAGTAACTACAGAACCATGGTTACCTATGAGAGCTCTCCAGCAGTTAGAGGACCATGGTTACCTATGAGTGTTCTACTATCTACAGTGCCATGGTTACCTATGAGAACTCTAGTAACTACATGACCATGGTTACCTACGAGTGCTCTAGTAACTACAGTGCCATGGTTACCTACGAGTGCTCTAATAACTAAAGGACCATGATTACCTAAAAGTGCTCTAGTAACTACAGGACCATGGTTATCTAAAAGTGCTCTAGTAACTACAGGTCTATGGTTACCTATGAGAACTCTAGTAACTACATGACCATGGTTACCTACGAGTGCTCTAGTAACTACAGAACCATGATTACCTACGAGTGCTCTAGTAACTACAGGACTATGGTTACCTATGAGAGCTCTAGTAACTACAGAACCATGATTACCTATGAGAGCTCTGCAGTAGTTAGAGAACCATGGTTAGCTATGAGAGTTCTAGTAACTACAGAACCATGATTACCTATGAGAGCTCTCCAGTAGCTAGAGGACCATGGTTACCTATGAGAGCTCTAGTAACTACAGGACCATGGTTACCTATGAGTGCTCTAGTAACTACAGAACCATGGTTACCTATGAGTGCTCCAGTAACTACAGGACCATGGTTACCTATGAGAGCTCTAGTAACTACAGGACCATGGTTACCTATGAGAGCTCTAGTAACTACAGAACCATGGTTACCTATGAGTGCTCTAGTAACTACAGGACCATGGTTACCTATGATTACTCTCCAGTAGCTAGAGGAGCCTCCTCGGTTGGAAAGATGGACCTCCTTGACCAGGGTTTGACCCACGTAGCAGGTACCAAAGTCCAGACTGTCACAGGACAGACTTACAGTGGGCAGGGACAGGTGGGCACAGAGTGGCACGGTCTGCGGACAGGAGAGGTTTAAAGACAGGACAGAACAGGGCAGGAGTACAGACAGTTAGCACACCATGTACTCTGAACCAAAGCATGTATGGATGACCACTGTTAAATCAGAATGACTGTAAATATATCTTACTATCACTATGAATGATCTGTTACCTGCAGACTGTTGTTGTTGTAATGCACTGACAGGGTCTGCCGGAACCTCAGCTTCCTCTCTCCACTCTCATTGGTAACCAGAGACACGTTGGGCGGGACTTCCTCTGCAGACTGCCTCAGATAGGCCAGCATGGATAGAGAGCTGTGGAACGCCACCTTCACCTGCCAACCACAGGAGGAAAGGATATTGGAAGTCCCATTGTAGAATCCCTATATGTACATGCAATATGTCCACTGAGTTTATGCTGATACAGTTTACACTGATATAGTCTACAATGATACAGTTTACAATGATATAGTTTATACTAATATAGTTTATATTTATATAGTTTACACTGATATAGTTTATACTGATGTAGTTTACACTGATATAGTTTACACTGATATAGTTTACGCTGATACAGTTTACGCTGATACAGTTTACACTGATAAAGTTTACGCTTATACAGTTTACACTGACATAGTTTACACTGATATAGTTTACGCTGATACAGTTTACACTGACATAGTTTACACTGATATAGTTTATACTGATATAGTTTATATTGATATAGTTTATACATATATAGTTTATACTGATATAGTTTATACTGATATAGTTTATACTGATATAGTTTATACATATATAGTTTATACTGATATAGTTTATATTGATATAGTTTATATTGATATAGTTTATACTGATATAGTTTATACTGATATAGTTTATATTGATATAGTTTATACATATATAGTTTATACTGATATAGTTTATACAGATATAGTTTATACTGATATAGTTTATACAGATATAGTTTATATTGATATAGTTTATACTGATATAGTTTACACTGATCCAGTTTATACTGATATAGTTTATACAGATATAGTTTATATTGATATAGTTTATACAGATATAGTTTATATTGATATAGTTTATACTGATATAGTTTATACAGATATAGTTTATACATATATAGTTTATACTGATATAGTTTATACAGATATAGTTTATATTGATATAGTTTATACTGATATAGTTTATATTGATATAGTTTATACTGATATAGTTTACACTGATCCAGTTTATACTGTTATAGTTTACACTGATATAGTTTATATTGATATAGTTTATACTGATATAGTTTACACTGATCCAGTTTATACTGTTATAGTTTACACTGATCCAGTTTATACTGTTATAGTTTACACTGATATAGTTTATATTGATATAGTTTATACTGATATAGTTTATATTGATATAGTTTATACATATATAGTTTATACTGATATAGTTTATACAGATATAGTTTATACTGATATAGTTTATACTGTTATAGTTTACACTGATCCAGTTTATACTGTTATAGTTTACACTGATATAGTTTATATCGATATAGTTTATACATATATAGTTTATACTGATATAGTTTATACTGATATAGTTTATATTGATATAGTTTATACATATATAGTTTATACTGATATAGTTTATATTGATATAGTTTATACATATATAGTTTATACTGATATAGTTTATACAGATATAGTTTATACTGATATAGTTTACACTGATATAGTTTACACTGATATAGTTTATATTGATATAGTTTATACTGATATAGTTTATATTGATATAGTTTATATTGATATAGTTTACACTGATCCAGTTTATATTGATATCGTTTACACTGATCCAGTTTATACTGATATAGTTTATACTGATATAGTTTACACTGATCCAGTTTATATTGATATCGTTTACACTGATCCAGTTTATACTGATATAGTTTATACTGATATAGTTTACACTGATCCAGTTTATACTGTTATAGTTTACACTGATCCAGTTTATACTGTTATAGTTTACACTGATCCAGTTTATACTGTTATAGTTTACACTGATCCAGTTTATACTGTTATAGTTTACACTGATCCAGTTTATACTGATATAGTTTATACTGATATAGTTTATATTGATTTTTTTTAATATATTTTTTTACCTTTATTTAACTAGGCAAGTCAGTTAAGAACAAATTGTTATTTTCAATGACGGCCTAGGAACAGTGGGTTAACTGCCTGTTCAGGGGTAGAATGACAGATTTGTACCTTGTCAGCTCGGGGGTTTGAACTTGCAACCTTCCGGTTACTAGTCCAACGCTCTAACCACTAGGCTACCCTGCCGTGTATACTGATATAGTTTACACTAATCCAGTTTATATTGATATAGTTTATACTGATATAGTTTACACTAATCCAGTTTATATTGATATAGTTTATACTGATATAGTTTACACTGATCCAGTTTATACTGCACTGCACCTTGATATGACAGAAATGGAACTGTTATTCTGCACAACACCTATTGTTAGGTACCTACTACTGATGTGTTCTGGTGTATTGTTAGGTATCTACTACTGATGTGTTCTGGTGTATTGTTAGGTATCTACTGATGTGTTCTGGTGTATTGTTAGGTATCTACTGATGTGTTCTGGTGTATTGTTAGGTCTCTACTACTGATGTGTTCTGGTGTATTGTTAGGTACCTACTGATGTGTTCTGGTGTATTGTTAGGTATCTACTGATGTGTTCTGGTGTATTGTTAGGTATCTACTGATGTGTTCTGGTGTATTGTTAGGTATCTACTACTGATGTGTTCTGGTGTATTGTTAGGTATCTACTGATGTGTTCTGGTGTATTGTTAGGTATCTACTGATGTGTTCTGGTGTATTGTTAGGTATCTACTGATGTGTTCTGGTGTATTGTTAGGTATCTATCTACTGATGTGTTCTGGTGTATTGTTAGGTATCTACTGATGTGTTCTGGTGTATTGTTAGGTATCTATCTACTGATGTGTTCTGGTGTATTGTTAGGTATCTATCTACTGATGTGTTCTGGTGTATTGTTAGGTATCTACTACTGATGTGTTCTGGTGTATTGTTAGGTATCTACTGATGTGTTCTGGTGTATTGTTAGGTATCTACTGATGTGTTCTGGTGTATTGTTAGGTATCTATCTACTGATGTGTTCTGGTGTATTGTTAGGTATCTACTGATGTGTTCTGGTGTATTGTTAGGTATCTATCTACTGATGTGTTCTGGTGTATTGTTAGGTATCTATCTACTGATGTGTTCTGGTGTATTGTTAGGTATCTACTACTGATGTGTTCTGGTGTATTGTTAGGTATCTACTGATGTGTTCTGGTGTATTGTTAGGTATCTACTGATGTGTTCTGGTGTATTGTTAGGTATCTACTGATGTGTTCTGGTGTATTGTTAGGTATCTACTGATGTGTTCTGGTGTATTGTTAGGTACCTACTGATGTGTTCTGGTGTATTGTTAGGTATCTACTACTGATGTGTTCTGGTGTATTGTTAGGTATCTACTGATGTGTTCTGGTGTATTGTTAGGTATCTACTGATGTGTTCTGGTGTATTGTTAGGTATCTACTGATGTGCTCTGGTGTATTGTTAGGTATCTACTGATGTGTTCTGGTGTATTGTTAGGTATCTACTGATGTGTTCTGGTGTATTGTTAGGTATCTACTGATGTGCTCTGGTGTATTGTTAGGTATCTACTGATGTGTTCTGGTGTATTGTTAGGTATCTACTGATGTGTTCTGGTGTATTGTTAGGTATCTACTGATGTGTTCTGGTGTATTGTTAGGTATCTATCTACTGATGTGTTCTGGTGTATTGTTAGGTATCTACTGATGTGTTCTGGTGTATTGTTAGGTATCTATCTACTGATGTGTTCTGGTGTATTGTTAGGTATCTATCTACTGATGTGTTCTGGTGTATTGTTAGGTATCTACTGATGTGTTCTGGTGTATTGTTAGGTATCTACTGATGTGTTCTGGTGTATTGTTAGGTATCTATCTACTGATGTGTTCTGGTGTATTGTTAGGTATCTACTGATGTGTTCTGGTGTATTGTTAGGTATCTACTGATGTGTTCTGGTGTATTGTTAGGTATCTATCTACTGATGTGTTCTGGTGTATTGTTAGGTATCTACTACTGATGTGTTCTGGTGTATTGTTAGGTATCTACTGATGTGTTCTGGTGTATTGTTAGGTATCTACTGATGTGTTCTGGTGTATTGTTAGGTATCTACTGATGTGTTCTGGTGTATTGTTAGGTATCTACTGATGTGTTCTGGTGTATTGTTAGGTATCTACTGATGTGTTCTGGTGTATTGTTAGGTATCTACTACTGATGTGTTCTGGTGTATTGTTAGGTATCTATCTACTGATGTGTTCTGGTGTATTGTTAGGTATCTACTACTGATGTGTTCTGGTGTATTGTTAGGTATCTACTGATGTGTTCTGGTGTATTGTTAGGTATCTACTGATGTGTTCTGGTGTATTGTTAGGTATCTACTGATGTGTTCTGGTGTATTGTTAGGTATCTACTACTGATGTGTTCTGGTGTATTGTTAGGTATCTATCTACTGATGTGTTCTGGTGTATTGTTAGGTATCTACTACTGATGTGTTCTGGTGTATTGTTAGGTATCTACTACTGATGTGTTCTGGTGTATTGTTAGGTATCTACTGATGTGTTCTGGTGTATTGTTAGGTATCTACTGATGTGTTCTGGTGTATTGTTAGGTATCTACTGATGTGTTCTGGTGTATTGTTAGGTATCTACTGATGTGTTCTGGTGTATTGTTAGGTATCTACTGATGTGTTCTGGTGTATTGTTAGGTATCTACTGATGTGTTCTGGTGTATTGTTAGGTATCTACTGATGTGTTCTGGTGTATTGTTAGGTATCTACTACTGATGTGTTCTGGTGTATTGTTAGGTATCTACTACTGATGTGTTCTGGTGTATTGTTAGGTACCTACTGATGTGTTCTGGTATATTGTTAGGTATCTCCTGATGTGTTCTGGTGTATTGTTAGGTATATATCTACTGATGTGTTCTGGTGTATTGTTAGGTATCTACTGATGTGTTCTGGTGTATTGTTAGGTATCTACTACTGATGTGTTCTGGTGTATTGTTAGGTACCTACTGATGTGTTCTGGTGTATTGTTAGGTATCTGCTGATGTGTTCTGGTGTATTGTTAGGTACCTACTACTGATGTGTTCTGGTGTATTGTTAGGTATCTACTACTGATGTGTTCTGGTGTATTGTTAGGTATCTACTGATGTGTTCTGGTGTATTGTTAGGTATCTACTGATGTGTTCTGGTGTATTGTTAGGTATCTACTGATGTGTTCTGGTGTATTGTTAGGTATCTATCTACTGATGTGTTCTGGTGTATTGTTAGGTATCTACTGATGTGTTCTGGTGTATTGTTAGGTATCTACTGATGTGTTCTGGTGTATTGTTAGGTATCTATCTACTGATGTGTTCTGGTGTATTGTTAGGTATCTACTACTGATGTGTTCTGGTGTATTGTTAGGTACCTACTGATGTGTTCTGGTGTATTGTTAGGTATCTACTACTGATGTGCTCTGGTGTATTGTTAGGTATCTACTGATGTGTTCTGGTGTATTGTTAGGTATCTACTACTGATGTGTTCTGGTGTATTGTTAGGTACCTACTGATGTGTTCTGGTGTATTGTTAGGTATCTACTACTGATGTGTTCTGGTGTATTGTTAGGTACCTACTGATGTGTTCTGGTGTATTGTTAGGTATCTACTGATGTGTTCTGGTGTATTGTTAGGTATCTATCTACTGATGTGTTCTGGTGTATTGTTAGGTGTCTATCTACTGATGTGTTCTGGTGTATTGTTAGGTATCTACTGATGTGTTCTGGTGTATTATTAGGTATCTACTGATGTGTTCTGGTGTATTGTTAGGTATCTACTGATGTGTTCTGGTGTATTGTTAGGTATCTATCTACTGATGTGTTCTGGTGTATTGTTAGGTATCTACTGATGTGTTCTGGTGTATTGTTAGGTATCTACTGATGTGTTCTGGTGTATTGTTAGGTATCTATCTACTGATGTGTTCTGGTGTATTGTTAGGTATCTATCTACTGATGTGTTCTGGTGTATTGTTAGGTATCTACTACTGATGTGTTCTGGTGTATTGTTAGGTATCTACTGATGTGTTCTGGTGTATTGTTAGGTATCTACTGATGTGTTCTGGTGTATTGTTAGGTATCTACTGATGTGTTCTGGTGTATTGTTAGGTATCTACTGATGTGTTCTGGTGTATTGTTAGGTATCTACTGATGTGTTCTGGTGTATTGTTAGGTACCTACTGATGTGTTCTGGTGTATTGTTAGGTATCTACTGATGTGTTCTGGTGTATTGTTAGGTATCTACTGATGTGTTCTGGTGTATTGTTAGGTATCTATCTACTGATGTGTTCTGGTGTATTGTTAGGTACCTACTACTGATGTGCTCTGGTGTATTGTTAGGTATCTACTGATGTGTTCTGGTGTATTGTTAGGTATCTATCTACTGATGTGTTCTGGTGTATTGTTAGGTATCTACTACTGATGTGTTCTGGTGTATTGTTAGGTACCTACTGATGTGTTCTGGTGTATTGTTAGGTATCTACTGATGTGTTCTGGTGTATTGTTAGGTATCTACTACTGATGTGCTCTGGTGTATTGTTAGGTATCTACTGATGTGTTCTGGTGTATTGTTAGGTATCTACTGATGTGTTCTGGTGTATTGTTAGGTATCTATCTACTGATGTGTTCTGGTGTATTGTTAGGTATCTATCTACTGATGTGTTCTGGTGTATTGTTAGGTATCTACTGATGTGTTCTGGTGTATTGTTAGGTATCTACTGATGTGTTCTGGTGTATTGTTAGGTATCTACTGATGTGTTCTGGTGTATTGTTAGGTATCTACTGATGTGTTCTGGTGTATTGTTAGGTATCTATCTACTGATGTGTTCTGGTGTATTGTTAGGTATCTACTGATGTGTTCTGGTGTATTGTTAGGTATCTATCTACTGATGTGTTCTGGTGTATTGTTAGGTATCTACTGATGTGTTCTGGTGTATTGTTAGGTATCTACTGATGTGTTCTGGTGTATTGTTAGGTATCTACTGATGTGTTCTGGTGTATTGTTAGGTATCTACTGATGTGTTCTGGTGTATTGTTAGGTATCTACTGATGTGTTCTGGTGTATTGTTAGGTATCTATCTACTGATGTGTTCTGGTGTATTGTTAGGTATCTATCTACTGATGTGTTCTGGTGTATTGTTAGGTATCTACTGATGTGTTCTGGTGTATTGTTAGGTATCTACTGATGTGTTCTGGTGTATTGTTAGGTATCTACTGATGTGTTCTGGTGTATTGTTAGGTATCTACTGATGTGTTCTGGTGTATTGTTAGGTATCTATCTACTGATGTGTTCTGGTGTATTGTTAGGTATCTACTGATGTGTTCTGGTGTATTGTTAGGTATCTACTGATGTGTTCTGGTGTATTGTTAGGTATCTATCTACTGATGTGTTCTGGTGTATTGTTAGGTATCTATCTACTGATGTGTTCTGGTGTATTGTTAGGTATCTATCTACTGATGTGTTCTGGTGTATTGTTAGGTATCTACTGATGTGTTCTGGTGTATTGTTAGGTATCTATCTACTGATGTGTTCTGGTGTATTGTTAGGTATCTACTACTGATGTGTTCTGGTGTATTGTTAGGTATCTACTACTGATGTGTTCTGGTGTATTGTTAGGTATCTACTGATGTGTTCTGGTGTATTGTTAGGTATCTATCTACTGATGTGTTCTGGTGTATTGTTAGGTATCTATCTACTGATGTGTTCTGGTGTATTGTTAGGTATCTACTGATGTGTTCTGGTGTATTGTTAGGTATCTACTGATGTGTTCTGGTGTATTGTTAGGTATATATCTACTGATGTGTTCTGGTGTATTGTTAGGTACCTACTGATGTGTTCTGGTGTATTGTTAGGTATCTACTGATGTGTTCTGGTGTATTGTTAGGTACCTATGTACTAACCTACCTGCTTGTTGTGTCGTGGCTGCAGCAGCAGTAGCTTGTTCTCCCCAGGTGGGAGGCTGTGGCTGGGGGAGGAGCAGCCGGCTGTCTCGGCACACCCTCTAGGCTGCAGTACAGAAAAGGGAGGCTGGGTGCTCAGCCTGAAACTCAGAGGCATCTCTGTACTGTTCTTCAACTGGAACGTCCGTGTGACGGAACACTTCCTCTGGACCATCTGAGAAAACACAACATGGTAGAGAAGTTACCCAATTACAAAATATGTGCCTGTAAATGGAAGAAATGCAACAGGGCAGACAGAAAAATGTCCAGTGGTTAAAAATATATATTTTACTGTTGAAAAGCAACGTCAAGTATAAACACAGTAAAGTACAAAAAACACTATTTTACTCAAAACATTTTTCGTGCCCTTTAGTGTGTGTCCTTTACTGTATTTTATTATTGGGATATCACTTTCCAACAGGAAAAGTTCAAAACCCCCTGGAGGACATATTTAAATATGTAGGTGGTTTGGCAGGTGTCTCAGACCCACCTCATTGTGTGGCTCGCCCTGTATTAAATCACTAGCCACAGCACAGAACTCCAGACACTCCTCTTCCTCCTCCATCTGCACTGACAGGCTAAAGAGGAACACAGCAAGTCACTGACAGGCTATGAGGGAGTCAGGAGAGGAACACAGCAAGTCACTGACAGGCTATGAGGGAGTCAGGAGAGGAACACAGCAAGTCACTGACAGGCTATGAGGGAGTCAGGAGAGGAACACAGCAAGTCACTGACAGGCTATGAGGGAGTCAGAGCAACACAGCAAGTCACTGACAGGCTATGAGGGAGTCAGAGGAACACACAGAAAGTCACTGACAGGCTATGAGGGAGTCAGGAGAGGAACACACAGCAAGTCACTGACAGGCTATGAGGGAGTCAGAGGAACACACAGAAAGTCACTGACAGGCTATGAGGGAGTCAGAGGAACACACAGCAAGTCACTGACAGGCTATGAGGGAGTCAGGAGAGGAACACACAGCAAGTCACTGACAGGCTATGAGGGAGTCAGAGGAACACACAGCAAGTCACTGACAGGCTATGAGGGAGTCAGAGGAACACACAGCAAGTCACTGACAGGCTATGAGGGAGTCAGGAGAGGAACACACAGCAAGTCACTGACAGGCAATGAGGGAGTCAGAGGAACACACAGCAAGTCACTGACAGGCTATGAGGGAGTCAGGAGAGGAACACACAGCAAGTCACTGACAGGCAATGAGGGAGTCAGAGGAACACACAGCAAGTCACTGACAGGCTATGAGGGAGTCAGAGGAACACACAGCAAGTTACTAACAGGCTATGAGGGAGTCAGGAGAGGAACACACAGCAAGTCACTGACAGGCTATGAGGGAGTCAGGAGAGGAACACACAGCAAGTCACTGACAGGCAATGAGGGAGTCAGAGGAACACACAGCAAGTTACTGACAGGCTCTGAGGGAGTCAGGAGAGGAACACACAGCAAGTCACTGACAGGCAATGAGGGAGTCAGAGGAACACACAGCAAGTCACTGACAGGCTATGGGGGAAAAAGGAGAGGAACACACAGCAAGTCACTGACAGGCAATGAGGGAGTCAGAGGAACACACAGCAAGTCACTGACAGGCTATGAGGGAGTCAGAGGAACACAAAGCAAGTCACTGACAGGCTATGAGGGAGTCAGAGGAACACAGAGCAAGTTGCTGACAGGCTAAAGAGATGAACACAGACAGTAAGTCACTGACAGACTAAAGAGATGAACACAGACAGTAAGTCCCTGACAGTGTCTTCATTGACATTTTCAACCTCTCCCTGTCCAAGTCTGTAATACCAACACGCAGCACTCACGTCTGTAGCCATGAAGTGCTTTGAAAGGCTGGTCATGGCTCACATCAACACCATTATCCCAGAAACCCTAGACCCACTCCAAATTGCATACTGCCCAAACAGATCCACAGATGATGCAATCTCAATCACACTCCACACTGCCCTTTCCCACCTGGACAAAAGGAACACCTAAGTGAGAATGCTATTCATTGACTACAGCTTAGCATTCAAATGAAATAAAATACCATTTTATTTGTCACCTACACATGGTTAGCAGATGTTAATGTGAGTGTAGTGAAATGCTTGTGCTTCTAGTTCCGACCGTGCAGTAACATCTAACAAGTAATCTAACAATTTCACAACAACTACCTTTTACACACAAGTGTAAAGGAATGAATAAGAATATGTACATGAAAATATATGCGATGGCCGAACGGCATAGGCAAGATTCAGTAGATGGTATAGAGTAGAGTATATACATATGAGATGAGTAATGTAGGCTATGTAAACATTAAATAAAGTGGCATTGTTTAAAGTGACTAGTGATACCTTTATTACGTCCAATTGTTTGTTATTAAAGTGGCTGGAGTTGAGTCTGTATGTTGGCAGCAGCCACTCAATGTTAGTGATGGCTGTTTAACAGTCTGATGGCCTTGAGATAGAAGCTGTTTTTCAGTCTCTCGGTCCCAGCTTTGATGCACCTGTACTGACCTCGCCTTCTGGATGATAGCGGGGTGAACAGGCAGTGGATCGGGTTGTTGTCTTGATTATATTTTTGGCCTTCCTGTGACATCGGGTGGTGTAGGTGTCCTGGAGGGCAGGTAGTTTGCCCCCGGTGATGCGTTGTGCAGACGCGGAGCAGTTGCCGTACCAGGCGGTGATACAGCCCAACAGGATGCTCTCGATTGTGCATCTGTAAAAGTTTGTGAGTGTTTTTGGTGACAAGCCAAATTTCTTCAGCCTCCTGAGGTTGAAGAGGCGCTGTTGGGCCTTCTTCACCACGCTGTCTGTGTGGGTGGACCATTTCAGTTTGTCCGTGATGTGTACGCAGAGGAACTTTCCAACTTCTCCACTATTGTCCAGTCTGTGGATTTGGGGGTGCTCCCTCTGCTGTTTCCACGATCATCTCCTTTGTTTTGTTGACGTTGATTGTGAGGTTATTTTCCTGACACCACACTCCGAGGGCCCTCACCTCCTCCCTGTAGGCCGTCTCATCGTTGTTGGTAACCACTGTTGTGTCGTCCGCAAACGTGATGATTGAGTTGGAGGCGTGCATGGCCACGCTGTCATGGGTGAACAGGGAGTACAGGAGAGGGCTCAGAACGCACTCTTGTGGGGCCCCAGTGTTGAGGATCAGCGGGGTGAAGATGTTGTTACCTACCCTCACCAGCTGGGGGTGGCCCGTCAGGAAGTCCAGTACCCAGTTGCACAGGGCGGGATCGAGACCCAGGGTCTCAAGTTTAATGACGAGTTTGGAGGGTACTATGGTGTTAAATGCTGAGCTGTAGTCGATGAACAGCATTCTCACATAGGTATTCTTCTTGTCCAGATGGGTTAGGGCAGTGTGCAATGTGATTGCAGCGTCTGTGGACCTGTTTGGGGCGGTAAGCAAATTGGAGTGGGTCTAGGGTGTCAGGTAGAGTGGAGGTGATATGGTCCTTGACTAGTCTCTCAAAGCACTTCATGATGACGGAAGTGAGTGCAACAGGACGATAGTCATTTAGCTCAGTTACCTTAGCTTTCTTGGGAACAGGAACAATGGCGGCCCTCTTGAAGCATGTGGGAACAGCAGACTGGGATAAGGATTGATTGAATATGTCCGTAAACACATCAGCCAGCTAGCTGGTCTGCGCATGCTCTGAAGATGCGGCTGGGGATACCGTCTGAGCCGACAGCCTTGCGAGGGTTAACACGTTTAAATATTTTACTCACGTTGGCTGCAGTGAAGGAGAGCCCGCAGGTTTTGGCAGCGGGCCGTGTCAGTGGCACTGTATTGTCCTCAAACCGAGCAAAGAAGTTGTTTAGTTTGTCTGGGAGCTAGACATTGTGGTCCGCGACGGGGCTGGTTTTCCTTTTGTAGTCCGTGATTGACTGTTGTACCCTGCAACATACCTCTCGTGTCTGAGCCGTTGAATTGCAACTCTACTTTGTCTCTATATTGACGCTTAGCTTGTTTGATTGCCTTGCGGCGGGAATAGCTAAACTGTTTGTATTTGGTCATGTTTCCGGTCACCTTGCCTTGATTAAAAGCAGTGGTTCGCGAGTTCAGTTTTGCGCGAATGCTGCTATCAATCCACGGTTTCTGGTTGGGGAATGTTTTAATAGACACCGATGCACGTGCTAATAAACGCGATCACCGAATCAGCGAATTCATCTATGTTATTGTCCAACGCTATGCGGAACATATCCCAGTCCACGTGATTGAAGCAATCTTGAAGCGTGGAATCCGATTGGTCGGACCAGCATTGAACAGACCTGAGCACGGGTGCTTCCTGTTTTAGTTTCTTTCTATAGGCTGGGAGCAACAAAATGGAGTCATGGTCAGATTTTCCGAAAGGAGGGCAGGGGAGGGCTTTATATGCATCGCGGAAGTTAGAATAACAATGATCCAGGGTTTTTCCAGCCCGGGTCGCGCATTCGATATGCTGATGAAATTTAGGGAGCCTTGTTTTCAGATTAGCCTTGTTAAAATCCCCAGCTACAATAAATGCAGCCTCAGGATATGTGGTTTCCAGTTTACATAGAGTCAAATTAAGTTATTTCAGGGCTGTCGATGTGTCTGCTTGGGGGGGATATACACGACTGTGATTATGATCGAAGTTAATTCTCTTGGTAGATAATGCGGTTGGCATTTGATTGTAAGGAATTCTATGTCAGGTGAACAAAATGACTGCTGTATGTTGTTATGATCACACCACGTCTCGTTAATCATAAGGCATACACCCCTGCCCTTCTTCTTACCAGAGAGATGTTTGTTTCTGTCGGCGCGGTGCGTGAAGAAACCAGGTGGCTGTACTGACTCTGATGATGTATCCAGAGTGAGCCATGTTTCCGTGAAACAAAGAATGTTACAATCTCTGATGTCTCTCTGGAAGGCAACCCTTGCTCGAATTTCATCAACCTTGTTGTCAAGAGACTGGACATTGGTGAGTAGTAAACTCGGGAGCGGTGCGCGATGTGCCCGTCTACGGAGCCTGACCAGAAGACCGCTCCGTCTGCCCCTTCTGCGGCGCCGTTGTTTTGGGTCGGCGGCTGGGATCCGATCCATTGTCCTGGGTGGTGGACCAAACAGGGGATCCGCTTCGGGAAAGTCGTATTCCTGGTCGTAATGTTGGTGAGTTGACGTTGCTCATATATCCAATAGTTCCTCCCGGCTATATGTAATAAAACCTAATATTTCCTGGGGTAACAATGTAAGAAATAACACATAAAAAAACGAAATACTGCATAGTTTCCTAGGAACGCGAAGCGAGGCTGCAATCTCTGTCGGCGCGGAAGTGCCCTCAAAGCTCATCAATAAGCTAAGGACCCTGGGACTAAACACCACCCTCTGGAACTGGATCCTGGACTTCCTGACGGGCCGCCCCTAGGTGGTAAGGGTATGTAGCAACGCTGATTCGCTACGCTGATCCTCAACATGGGGGCCCCTCAGGGGTGCGTGCTCAGTCCGCTCCTGTACTCCCTGTTCACTCATGACTGCATGGCCAGACACGACTCCAACACCATCAATAAGTTTGCAGATGACACAATAGTGGTAGGCCTGATCACCGACAATGATGAGACAGCCTTTTGGGAGGTGGTCAGAGACCTGGCCGTGTGGTGCCAGGACATCATCCTCTCCCTCAACGTGATCAAGACTAAGGAGATGATTGTGGACCACAGGAAAAAGAAGACCGAGCACGCCCCCATTCTCATCGACGGGGCTGCAGTGGAGCAGGTTGAAAGCATCACCAACAAACTAACCTGGTCCAAGCACACCAAGACAGTCGTGAAGAAGGCACGACAAAACTTATTCCCCCTCAGGAGACTGAAAAGATTTGGCATGGGTCCTCAAAGGGTTCTACAGCTGGCAACTGCTCGGCCTCTAACCGCAAGGCACTACAGAGGGTAGTGTGAATGGCCCAGTACATCACTGGGGCCAAGCTTCCTGCCATCCAGGACCTCTATACCAGGCGGTGTCAGAGGAAGGCCCTAAAAATTGTCAAAGACTCCAGCCACCCAAGTCATAGACTTTTCTCTCAGCTACTGCACGGCAAGCGGTACCGGAGCGCAAAGTCTAGGTCCAAGAGGCTTCTAAACAGCTTCTAACCCTAAGCCATAAGACTCCTGAACACCTAATCAAATGGCTACTCAGACAATCTTTTACACAGCTGCTACTCTCTGTTGTCATCTATGCATAGTCACTTTAATAACTCTACCTTCATGTACATATTACCTCAACTAACCAGTGCCCCCACATATTGACTCTTTACCGGTACCCCCCTGTATATGGTCTCGCTATTGTTATTATACTGCTGCTCTTTAATGACTTGTTACTTTTTTTTATTCTTATCCATATTCTTTTTAACTGCATTGTTGGTTAAGGGTTTGTAAGTAAGCATTTCACTCTGAGGTCTACACCTGTTGTAGTCGGCGCATGTGACTAATAAAATGTGATTTGATTTGACCGGCTAAAGAGATGAACACAGACAGGAAGTCAGTGACAGGCTGAAGAGATGAACACAGACAGGAAGTAACTGACAGGCTGAAGAGATGAACACAGACAGGAAGTCACTGACAGGCTAAAGAGATGAACACAGACAGGAAGTCACTGACAGGCTAAAGAGATGAACACAGACAGGAAGTCACTGACAGGCTGAAGAGATGACCACCTGCTCTACAATTTCATACATTCAGTTGATTTACAGAACAGCTAGGTTTATAGAACAGCTAGGTTGACAGAACAGCTAGGTTTACAGAACAGTTGATTTACAGAACAGCTAGGTTTACAGAACAGCTAGGTTTACAGATCTGTTCTGCTACACATTGGGATATAATGCTACACATTCAGTTGGTTTACAGAACAGTAGGTTTACAGAACAGATAGGTTTTCAGTAGGTTTACAGAACCTATCTGTTCTGCCACACATTGGGATAGTTTTCGCGGACGCCGATTAAGCCAAGTCCTGGACTTAAAGGAAGCTCAATGGAGAATCTCCATTGAAAGAACAGTGGCTTGCGAAAGTATTCACCCCCCTTGGCATTTTACCTATTTTGTTGCCTTACAATCTGGAATTAAAATTGATTTTTGAGGGGTTTGTATCATTTGATTTACATAACACTTTGAAGATGCTAAATATTTTTTATTGTGAAACAAGCAAGAAATAAGACAAAAGAAACTGTACACTTAAGTGTGCATAACTATTCACCCCCCAAAGTCAATACTTTGTAGAGCCACCTTTTGCAGCAATTACAGCTGCAAGTCTCTTGTGGTATGTCTCTATAAGCTTGGCACATTTCATGGCAAAACTGCTCCAGCTCCTTCAAGTTGGATGGGCTCTGCTGGTGTACAGCAATATTTAAGTCATACCACAGATTCTCAATTGGATTGAGGTCTGGGCTTTGACTAGGCCATTCCAAGACATTTAAATGTTTCCCCTTAAACCACTTGAGTGTTGCTTTAGCAGTATGCTTAGGGTCATTGTCCTGCTGGAAGGTGAACCTCCGTCCCAGTCTCAAAGACTGAAACAGGTTTCCTCAAGAATTTCCCTGTATTTATTTCCATCCATCATTCCTTCAATTCCAACCAGTTTCTCACTCCCTGCCGATGAAAAACAGGGTTTGCTCCAGACATAGCGTTTTCCTTGATAGCCAAAAACCTAAATTTTAGTCTCATCTGACCAGAGTACGTTATTGTATGTGTATGGGGAGTCTCCCACATGCCTTTGGGTGAACAGCGAACATGTTTTCTTATTTTTTTCTTGAAGCATTGGCTTTTTCTGGCAACTCTTCCGTAAAGCCCAGCAATCTCTGCCGTGGAGCTTTGCAGCTCCTTCAGGGTTATATTTGGTCTCTTTGTTGCCTCTCTGATTAATGCCCTCCTTGCCTGGTCCATGAGTTTGGCTCTCTCTTGGCAGGTTTGTTGTCGTGGCATATTCTTTCCATTTTGTAATAACGGATTTAATGGTGCACCGTGGGATTTTCAAAGTTTAGGGTATTTATTTATGACCCAACCCTGGTCTGTACTTCTCCATAACTTTGTCCCTGACCTGTTTGGAGAGATCCTTGGTCTTCATGGTGCCGCTTGCTTGGTGGTGCCCTTTGCTTAGTGGTGTTGCAGACTCTGGGGCCTTTCAGAACAGGTGTATATATACTGAGATCATGTGACACTTAGATTGCACACAGGTGGACTTTATTTAACAAATTATGTGACTTCTGAAGGTATTTGGTTGCACCAGATCTTATTTAGGGGCTTCATAGCAAAGGGGATGAATACATATGCACGCACCAATTTTCTGTTTATAATTATTTTGAATTTTTTAGAACAAGTAATTTTTTTCATTTCACTTCACCAATTTGGACTTTTTTTGTGTATGTCCATTACATGAAATCCCCCCAAAATCTACTTAAATTACAGGTTGTAATGCAACAAAATAGTAAAAAAACGACAAGGGGGATGAATACTTTTGCAAGGCACTGTACGTTTTAGTCTTGGAAACCACCCAATTAAGCATAATGGTCAATAGTGGTTTCTTACACGGCAGGTCTGACAGAGGCCTGGAGGTCCAATCTGAGAGGTTCCAGATCCTGACCCTGAGCCCTTTGAACCTTACCTGGGATACAGGACGACACCTGGAAAGACACACATGTGAGTACCAAACATAACATGGTGACAGAATCATGGCACATCAAATTTGGAAGGAACCATATTACCATGGAGTCAAGGCTCATGAAGCCCAAAGCGAAGGATACACAGGCAGCATTAGAGGTCAGTTCTGACAGGGTCAGGGGAGTGAAGGAGACGTGGATGGTGCTGCTTCCCCCTGCTGGGACATTCTGGAATAACAACAAGGTTATAAGACTGGTCAACATACCTGCTTTCCAGTCTGCTGTATACAGCACAATTAACGTGATGGTCTCTTAAAGATGGACATACTATCTGTTGTGGGGTGATGCAGTATGGGTAGTCTGCTGTAGAGTGATGCAGTATGGGTAGTCTGCTGTGTGTACTATCTGTTGTAGAGTGATGCTGTATGGGTAGTCTGCTGTATGTACTATCCAGAGATGGAAGAGAGACATATAGCGTCAATGAACTAAGCAGACCAGACCCAGCTGCTATCACATTGGTGTCTAAACAGACCAGAACCAGAACCAGCTGCTGCTACCTGTTTGGTGCTTATGGGAGAGCCACTCCTTAACCCTTTATGGCTAGGGCAACGTTGTAATTTTTTGTTTCAGAAGAAAAATTAAATGCATATGCATACGCATGGTAGCAATTAAAAGGGAACAGTTTGGAGTTCATGAGAAAATTATTAGACCAAATGTGAGGACACAACAGTTCACCTGACACAAGACTGAAACCAAACATTACACTGTTGATTTTATGTACATTTTGATTACAAAATTTGAAAATATACTGAAAATACATTCAGTAAAAGGGTAAGAATATTCCTGGAAGATGTGGGGTAGGTGCAGAGTGAGAGGACTAACTGGTGTCTCCAAGTGGCCTCACCTCTCCAAAGTGTGGGTTTGAGTGAGAGGAACAACTGGTGTCTTCAAGTGGCCTCACCTCTCCAAAGTATGGGTTTGAGTGAGAGGACTAACTGGTGTCTCCAAGTGGCCTCACCTCTCCAAAGTATGGGTTTGAGTGAGAGGACTAACATTTGTCTCCAAGTGGCCTCACCTCTCCAAAGTGTGGGTTTGAGTGAGAGGAACAACTGGTGTCTTCAAGTGGCCTCACCTCTCTAAACTGTGGGTTTCAATGCGGGGACTAACTGGTGTCTCCAAGTGGCCACACTTCTACAAAGTGTGCAGTTCCTAAGTCATTTCAATGCTATTTTCTGACTCGAAGAAGACACTAGAAGGCTATTTTTAGAGCTCTCCAAGCTGTGCCGGTGAGGAAATAGAACAAGCACACTTGTAGTGGTTTTGAACACAGCCCTGCATCCCCGCAATCAGACGATTACTGTTGTTGTTTACGCAATGCAAAAACTGTCCATTCTTTCCCCACTGATTCCGCCAAGCCCGTTCCCTTGGCTGTAGTTTCACTAGATAGTAAGTATGGACAGTGTGAATCTCGTTCATCCATTCATGCGCATCACTAATTAGATGTCGAGGCACTTGGCTACCTTAATCGAGTCATACTCACTCCGCCCTTTACTAGCGCTTCATTGAATTATTGAATTTCTTCACTTTGACTTGAAGAGCACTGGGCAGAAATCACTTCGCGTCAACACCCACCTTGGGCCTTTGCGATGCTTTGTTTTAATTAAACAGTTGGAATCCCCTGGTCTAGATCAGTTCTAAGCTACTAGGCACGAACAGGGCTGACGAACGGGGCCGCCGTAGCTGAGGAGATCCGCGAGAAGGGCCCAACACGCGTCCAGAGTTGCCGCCGCCAACCATCGGATCCAAGCCCCAATGGTTTGCTTTCGGCCCACCGCCAGACACCACCTCGATGAACCCCCTTGCGAGACCACGCACGAGAGACCACAAGATGGGCCGCACAATGAACTTCAAACGGTGGCGAGAGGAGGGCAACGAAGCAACTGCTCCCCCAGCCGTGGCGAGAGCCCCACTTCACACCCCAGCCTGACCGACCCAGCCCTTAGAGGGGATCTGACTTGCCGACTTCCCTTACATACCTACATACATTGTTCTAACATGCCAGAGGCTGTTCACCTTGGAGACCTCTGCAGATATGAGTACGGCCTGGAGCGAGATTTACACCCTCTCCCCCAGATTTACAAGGGCCAGCGAGAGCTCACCGGACGCCACCAGAACCGCATCGCTTTCCAGGGCTTGGGCCACTCTCTTGGGGCGAACCCATTCCAGGGCGCCATCTTTTGGGTCCTATTGCACACACTCCACCTCCCTGACAGAGCGAGCGAGACGGGCCGGTGGTGCGCGCCCCGGCCCTCACTTTCATTGCGAGACGGGGTGTATTCGGAGAAAACCCTCTGACTAGAGCATGCGTTAGCTTCATTGGGATAGGGGGCAGCATTGGGAAGTTTGGATGAAAAGCGTGCCCAGAGTAAACTGCCTGTTACTCAGGCCCAGAAGCTAGGATATGCATTGGATAGGAAACACTCTAAAGTTTCCAAAACTGTTACAATAATGTCTGTGAGTATAACAGAACTCATATGGCAGGCGAAAACCTGAGAAAAATCCAAACAGGAAGTGGGAATTCTTAAGTTTGTAGTTTTTTAAGTGAATGCCTATCCAGTATCCAGTGTTTGTGGGGTCAGATTGCACTTCCTAAGGCTTCCAGTAGATGTCAACAGTCTTTAGAAGTTGTTTCAGGCTTCTATTGTGAAAGAGGTGAGAATAAGACTACTCAAAGCAAGTGGCTCAGCTGAAAGCCTTGAGTTGTTTATCGCTCGTGGCTGTGAGCACGCTTTTCGTTCTCTTTCCTTTCTAATGAAAACGGTATTGTCCGGTTGAAATATTATTGAATATTCATGATAAAAAGATCCTAAAGATGGATTAAAACATCGTTTGACATGTTTCTACGATCTTTAATGGAACTTTTTTAAAACTTTTCGTCGATGTTGTGATCGCGCTTTGTGCCTTTGGATTACTGAACTAAACACGCAAACAAGGTATTTGGACATAAAGAGGGACTTTATTGAACAAAACTAACATTTATTGTGTAACATGGAGTCCTGGGAGTGCCACCAGTTGAAGATCATCAAAGGATAGTGATTAATTTAATCGCTATTTCTGACTTTTGTGAGTCCCCTCCTTGGCTGGAAATGGTCTGTATGGTTTTTTGTGGCTAGGCGCTGTCCTAACATAATCGCATGGTGTGCTTTCACTGTAAAGCCTTTTGAAATCTGACACAGCGGCTGGATTAACAAGACGTGTATCTTTAAAATGGTGTATAATACTTGTTTGTTTGAGGAATTTTAAATATGATATTTCTGTTGTTTGAATTTGGCGCCCTGCAATTTCACTGGCTGTTGTCGAGGTGGGACGCTAGCGTGGGACACTAATCCCAGAGAGGTTAGACTCCTTGGTCCGTGTTTCAAGATGGGTCGGGTGGGTTGCCAACATCGCCGCTGACCCCTGGCGCCAGTTTACGTGAGCCGATCCCCGCCCTGGCGACGCAACGTGGTCCGACCTGGTTGACATTCATGCCCCCCCCCCCCCCCCGTAGGGAGACATGACACAGCGGATACTAAGTCCTTGGCCCCGGGAAGAGGCGAGTACGGAGCAGGGGCGCTGTAAGCTCACGGCCGAAACCGGTAGCCAACTTTGCCCCCAGCCCTTCCAAGCCGACCCAGAGCCTGTCGAGGCGCACCAACGACGGAGGAAATGCGCCCGGGGAGGCTGAGCCCGATCGGAGGTCAGTCCCACAAGGGGATCCTACCACATCGGACCCACCGACCCTGACCCGAGTTGAATCCTCCGGGCGGACTGTACGGATATGGGTAGTGAGGCAGTATGTATGGGCAGTCTGCTGTACCTAGCTAACAACAAACATTCCCTTAAGAGTCTCATTAGGTCATTAACTAGCGTTTTCATAAGAATGTTTCCGTTATGTGCAAGGATTGTTTCCAAGAGACCATTCCCTTCATATCAAAAAGAACTTACCGAGCATGGTTACCATGTTCTCAGAACATAATATATTAATGTTATAGACATATTAAATGAGAACATTGCAAAAACATGAATGTGTCCAGTTTTCTGTGGGTTAGGAGAGTATTCAATCAACTTTCCACCAAACATGAGAATGGATTACCAAGAAAAACTTCCAAAAGGACACATTCGAGGTAGAAAGGAGGAGTTGGAGCACTCAACAACAAAAGTAGACAGAGATTTCTTTATGCTCACTTTAATCTATTGTACAGGATGTAAACTGATGACTGACATTTCTAAGTCAAGCTGACGTCTTCTTCAGAGTTTCACCAAGCATACACAGAACATGGTATCCATGTGCACAGAACATAAGATATTCATGTTCTAGATACGTTTCATGTGAACGTTGCATTCACAGTGCACACACAGTGCTTTTAACTGACATATTGACACACAATTACATTGTGAATGTTAAATTATTCTGTCATTATTATTCAACATGTCCTCACCTGGGATTTGAACTCACAACCTCTTGGTTCACGGTACTCCAATTTCCTGCTATGCCACCATGTCAGGTATCAGTTAATCTGACTATTCTCTCATCACTGACTGGATTTGATGATAATAGCACTGGTTTACGGGCTCCTAATCAACTGTGCTATTTTGTGGGGTTTTTTGTACATAATGTTGCTGCTACTGTCTCTTATGACCGAAAAGAGCGTCTGGATATCAGAAAAAGCAACCTCTAACTGAACAAAGATTTTTAAATTAATTATTTGAAGGATATACTAGTTCTCCGAGACCAGGCCCAAGTGAAGAAAAAATGGAAATACAAGGGGCAGAGATCGGGGTGTGAGAATTAGTCGGCAAAACCCGCCTCTACCATCCGTTCTATTGGCTAACGTGCAATCACTGGAAAATAAACTAGATGATCTCCGGTTGAGACTATCCTATCAACGGGACATTAAAATCTGTAATATCTTATGTTTCACCGAGATGAGGCTGAACCACGACACAGATAATACACAGTTGGCTGTGTTTTCCGTGCATCTGCAGGAACAGCTATGTCTGGTAAGACGAGGCTTGGGGGTGTGTGTCTATTTTTCAATAACAGGTGGAGCGCGATGTGTAATATTAACAAAGTCTCGAGGTATTGCTCATCTGAGGTAGAGTACCTACGGAAATGGTCAGATGACGCGGATGCTACGCTACATTATCCCAACAAGAAGCCATGGATTACAGGCAACATCCGCATCGAGCTAAAGGCTCGACTGTGTGATCACGCTCTCCATTGCCAAGCTGAGCAAGACTTTTAAACAGGTCAACATTCACTAGGTCGTGGGGCCAGATGGATTACCAGGAAGTGTACTCAGAGCATGCGCTGACAAACTGGCAAGTGTCTTCACTGATATTTTCAACCTCTCCCTGACCGAGTCTGTAATACCTACATGTTTCAAGCAGACCACCAAAATAATCCCTGTGCCCAAGAAAGTGAAGGTAACCTGCCTAAATGACTACCGCCTCGTAACACTCACCTCGGTAGCCATGAAGTGCTTTGAAAGGCTGGTCATGGCTCACATCAACACCATCATCCCGAAAACCCTAGACCCACTCCAATTCGCATACCGCCCCAAAAGATCCACAGATGACGCAATCTCAATCGCACTCCACACTGCCCTTTCACACCTGGACAAAAGGAACACCTATGTGAGAATGCTGTTCATTGACTACAGCTCAGCGTTCAACACCATAGTGCCCTCAAAGCTCATCACTAAGCTAAGGACCCTGGGACTAAACACCTCCTTTTGAAACTGGATCCTATACTTCCTGTACTTCCTGACGGGCCGCCTCCCCAGGTGGTAAGGGTAGGCAACAACACATCTTTTACGATGATCCTCAACACCGGGACCCCCCAGGGGTGAGTACTTAGTCCCCTCCTGTACTCTTTGTTCTCCCACGACTGCGTGGCCAAGCACGACTCCAACACCATCATTAAGCGTGCTGACAACATAACAGTGGTAGGCCTGATCACCGACAACGATGAGACAGCCTATAGGGAAGAGGTCAGAGACCTGGCCGTGTGGTGCAAGGACAACAACCTCTCCCGCAATGCGAGCAAGACAAAGGAGCTGATCGTGGACTACAGGAAAAGGACGGTTGAACAAGCCCCCATTCACATCGACTGGGCTTTAGTGGAGCGAGTCGAGAATTTCAAGTTCCTCGATGTCCACATCACCAACAAACTTTCATGGTCCAAACTCACCAAGACAGTCGTGAAGAGGGCACGGCAACACCTTTCCCCCTCAGGAGACTGAAAAAATGTGTCACGGGTCCCCAGATTCTCAACAAAAATCTACAACCTCTCCCTCAACATGAGCAAGACAAAGGAGCTGATCGTGGACTACAGGAAAAAGAGGGCCAAACACGCCCCCATTCACTGCACTGAACTGAGGCTAGGAAACACTGTCACCATCGATAAATCTACAATAATTAAGAATTTCAATAAGCATTTTTCCAGGGCTTTCCACCTGCCCCGGCCAACAGCTATGCACCCCCCACAGCAACTTGCCCAAGCCCCCCACCCCGCTTCTCCTTCACCCAAATCCAGATAGCTGATGTTCTGAAAGAGCTGCAAAATCTGGACTGCTACAAATCAGCTGGGCTAGACAATCTGGACCTTCTCTTTCTAAATTTATCTGCCGCAATTGTTGCAACCCCTATTATTAGCCTGTTAAACCTCTCTTTCGAATTGTCTGAGATCCCTAAAGATTGGAAAGCTGCCACAGGCATCCCCCTCTTCAAAGGGGTAGACACTCTAGCCACAAACTGTTACAGACCTATATCTATCCTGCCCTGCCTTTCTAAAGTCTTCGAAAGCCAAGTTAACAAACAGATCACCGACCATTTCGAATCCCACCGTACCTTCTCCACTGTGCAATCTGGTTTCCGAGCTGGTAATGGGTACACCTCAGCCACGCTCAAGGTCTTAAATTATATCATAACCGCCATCGATAAAAGGCCGTACTGTGCAGCCGTCCTCATCGACCTGGGCCAAGGCTTTTGACTCTGTCAATTACCACATCCTTATCGGCAGACTCAACAGCCTTGATTGCCTCGCCTGGTTCACCAACTCGCTCACCGAATCAGCGTATACATCAATGTTGTTGTTTGAGGCTATCCGGAACATATCCCATCACTAACATTGAGTGGCTGCTGCCAACATACTGACTCAAGACTATAGCCACTTTAATAACAAACAATTGGACGTAATAAATGTGTCACTAGTTACTAAAAACAATGCCACTTTATATAATGTTTACATACCCTACATTAGTCATCTCATATGTATATACTGTACTCTATACTATCTACTGCATCTTGCCTATGCCGTTCGGCCATCGCTCATCCATATATTTATATGTACAAATTCTTATTCATTCTTTTACACTTGTGTGTATTAGGTAGTTGTTGTGGAATTGTTAGATTACTTGTTGTTATTACTGCATTGTCGGAACTAGAAGCACAAGAATTTCGCTACACTCACATTAACATCTGCTAACCATGTGTATGTAACAAATAACATTTGATTTCTCAGATAGAGTTCAGTGTGTGAAATCGGAGGGCCTGTTGTTCCCTCACTAACTTTAAGCATCAGTTGTCAGAGCAGCTTTCCGATCATTGCACCTGTACACAGCCCATCTGTAAATAGCCCACCCAACTACCTCATCTCCATATTGTTATTTATTTTAGCTCTTTTTCACCCCAGTATCTCTACTTGCACATCATCATCTGCACATCTATCCCTGCAGTGTTAATACTAAATTGTAATTATTTTGCCTCTATGGCCTATTTATTGCCTTACCTCCCTAGTCTTATACATTTGCACACACTGTATATAGACTTTTCTAATGTGTTATTGACTGTATGTTTGTTTTACTCCATGTGTAACTCTGTGTTGTTTGTGTCGCACTGCTTTGCTTTATCTTGGCCAGGTCGCAGTTGTAAATGAGAACTTGTTCTCTAACCTACCTGGTTAAATAAAGGTGTTCTCAACTGGCCTACCTGGTTAAATAAAGGTGTTCTCAACTGGCCTACCTGGTTAAATAAAGGTGTTCTCAACTGGCCTACCTGGTCAAATAAAGGTGTTCTCAACTGGCCTACCTGGTTAAATAAAGGTGTTCTCAACTAGCCTACCTGGTTAAATAAAGGTGTTCTCAACTGGCCTACCTGGTTAAATAAAGGTGAAATAAAAAATAAAAAAAATACAATAAAATTCACATCGATGGGACTCACTCATGACTGCACAGCCATCCACGACTCCAACGCCATCATTAAGTTTGCCGATGACACAACAGTCGACAATGACGAGACAGCCTAAAGGGAGGAGGTCAGAGACCTGGCCGTGTGGTGCCAGGACAACAATCTCTCCCTCAACGTGATCAAGACAAAGGAGATGATTGTGGACTACAGGAAAAGGCGGGCCGAACAGGCCCCCATTCTCATTGACGGGCTGTAGTGGAGTGGGTCCAGAGTTTCACGTTCCTTGGTGTCAATATCACCAACACACTATCATGGTCCAAACACACCAAGACAGCTGTGGAGAGGGCACGACAACACCTTTTCCCCCACAGAAGACAGAAAATATTTGGCATGTGTCCCCAGATACTCAAAAAGTTCTCCAGCTGCACCATCGAGCTGCTCCAGCTGCACCATCCTGACCAGTTGCATCACCGCCTGGTATGGCAACTGCTAGGCATCTGACCGTAAGGTGCTATAGCGGGTAGTGTGTACGGCCCAGTACATCACTGGGGCCAAGCTTCCTGCCATCCAGGACCTCTATATTAGGCGGTGTCAGAGGAAGGCCCAAAAAATAGTCAAAGACTCCAGTCACCCAAGTCATAGATTTTTTTCTCTACTACCACACGGCAAGCAATACCCGGAGCGCCAAGTCTAGGTCCAAAAGGCTCCTGAATAGTTTCTACCCCCAAGCCATAAGACTGCTGAACAATTTATTAAATGGCCACCGGACTATTTACACAGATCAGTTAGTCGGCAATCGCCTGCACTGTTGGCTGCAATGTCAAACAAGCCCTCCATCTGCTGTGGAGTGATGCAGTATGGGTAGTATGCTATACGTACTATCTGCTGTGGAGTGATGCAGTATGGGTAGTATGCTATATGTACTATCTGCTGTGGAGTGATGCAGTATGGGTAGTATGCTATACGTACTATCTGCTGTGGAGTGATGCAGTATGGGTAGTATGCTATACGTACTATCTGCTGTGGAGTGATGCAGTATGGGTAGTCGGAGGCGTTGCCTTCATGCGGCCTGATGAAGACAGAGAAGAGCCTCTTCTGAGGAGACGCAGAGTGGACAGATCCTTCCTCCTCCTTCTCCTCCTCAAGGTCCTCCAGGTGAGAAGGAACAACCATTGATACATGCTTATGTGATGGTATCCGCAGCCACATCGACACAACAGAATGCTTATCACAGTAACAACGTTGTACATGTTGTGATAATGTTGAACCCATACTTGTGGCACATTGTACATGTTGAACCCATACTTGTGGCACATTGTACATGTTGTGATCATGTTAAACCCATAATTGTGGCACATTGTACATGTTGAACCCATAATTGTGGCACATTGTACATGTTGTAATCATGTTGAACCCATACTTGTGGCACATTGTACATGTTGTGATCATGTTGAACCCATACTTGTGGCACATTGTACATGTTGAACCCATAATTGTGGCACATTGTACATGTTGTGATCATGTTGAACCCATACTTGTGGCACATTGTACATGTTGTGATCATGTTGAACCCATAATTGTGGCACATTGTACATGTTGAACCCATAATTGTGGCACATTGTACATCTTGTGATCATGTTGAACCCATACTTGTGGCACATTGTACATGTTGTGATTATGTTGAACCCATAATTGTGGCACATTGTACATGTTGAACCCATAATTGTGGCACATTGTACATGTTGTGATCATGTTGAACCCATACTTGTGGCACATTGTACATGTTGAACCCATCATTGTGGCACATTGTACATGTTGTGATCATGTTGAACCCATAATTGTGGCACATTGTACATGTTGTGATCATGTTAAACACATACAGTGGGGCAAAAAAGTATTTAGTCAGCCACCAATTGTGCAAGTTCTCCCACTTAAAAAGATGAGAGAGGCCTGTAATGTATGTCATAGGTACACTTCAACTATGACAGACAAAATTAGAAAAAAAATCCAGAAAATCACATTGTAGGATTTTTTAGGAATTTATACCCTTTGTTGGCAATGACAGAGGTCAAACGTAAAGTCTTCACAAGGTTTTCACACACTGTTGCTGGTATTTTGGCCCCTAACCCTAACCCTCCTCTAGAGCAGGGATGTTTTGGGGCTGTTGCTGGGAAACACGGACTTTCAACTCCCTCCAAGGATTTTTTTATGGGGTTGAGATCTGGAGACTGGCTAGGCCACTCCAGGACCTTGAAATGCTTCTTACGAAGTGTCGTGGCGGAATCAGAATTATTTAGGTAACATTTATAAATAATATGATTTATTATTTTTATTTCATGCTTATGTGAGATATGTCATTAGAATGTCTATTTTTGGATGGCTGTTGGCCGGTCGGTTGCAGTTATCTGTTCTCTGTCAGGTTTCAGTTACTTGGGCCGCAGAGAGGGGAGAGGTCAAGCTTGTCTTCATATGTAAACATATCTTTTAAACCAATTATCTCTTGGCTCCACAATGTGCCAGTCACTGTGTCTCTGTGATCTTGTCCAGGAGGGGTGTATTTGATATATGCCTGTTGATGAGGTTTTGTTTTATGGTCCTGAGAACGAGATAAGAACATAGTTTAGGAGACAAAGCTGAATGATAATTTATAGCCAATGCTGTCTGGCTATGTGTGTCTTTGCTATAAAGGATCTCAGTTGCAATGTGTAAGGACTCTCAGAGAATTCATTGATAGACACTGAATTGATCTGAGAGTCACAGGGGTTGTGATGGAGCTCATATAATTAAAGATGGACTTTATGATAACTCTGACTTGTGTGTGGTTTGCTCTCATGATTTGGTAAATACAGGAAATTTCCACTACAGAAGCCACTCCTTTGTTGCCCAGGCAGTGTGTTTGGGATCATTGTCATGCTGAAAGACCCAGCCACGTTTAATCTTCAATGCCCTTGCTGATGGAAGGAGGTTTTCACTCAAAACCTCACGATACATGGCCCCATTCATTCTTTCCTTTACACGGATCAGTCGTCCTGGTGCCTTTGCAGAAAAACAGCCCCAAAGCATGATGTTTCCACCCCCATGCTTCACAGTAGGTATGGTGTTCTTTGGATGCAACTCAGCATTCTTTGTCCTCCAAACACGACGAGTTGAGTTTTTACCAAAAAGTTATATTTTGGTTTCATCTGACCATATGACATTCTCCCAATCTTCTTCTGGATCATCCAAATGCTCTCTAGCAAACTTCAGACGGGCCTGGACATGTACTGGCTTAAGCAGGGGGACACGTCTGGCACTGCAGGATTTGACTCCCTGGCGGCGTAGTGTGTTATTGATGGTAGGCTTTGTTACTTTGGTCCCAGCTCTCTGCAGGTCATTCACTAGGTCCCCCCGTGTGGTTCTGGGATTTTTGCTCACCGTTCTTGTGATCATTTTGACCCCACGGGGTGAGATCTTGCGTGGAGCCCCAGATCGAGGAAGATTATCAGTGGTCTTGTATGTCTTCCATTTCCTAATAATTGCTCCCACAGTTGATTTCTTCAAACCAAGCTGCTTACCTATTGCAGATTCAGTCTTCCCAGCCTGGTGCAGGTCTACAATTGCGTTTCTGGTGTCCTTTGACAGCTCTTTCTTTGGTCTTGGCCATAGTGGAGTTTGGAGTGTGACTGTTTGAGGTTGTGGACAGGTGTCTTTTATACTGATAACAAGTTCAAACAGGTGCCATTAATACAGGTAACGAGTGGAGGACAGAGGACCGTCTTAAAGAAGAAGCTACAGGTTTGTGAGAGCCAGAAATCTTGCTTGTTTGTAGGTGGCCAAATACTTATTTTCCACCATAATTTGAAAATAAATTCATAAAAAATCCTACAATGTGATTTTCTGGATTTTTTTTCTCATTTTGTCTGTCATAGTTGAAGTGTACCTATGATGAAAATTACAGGCCTCTCTCATCTTTTTAAGTGGTAGAACTTGCACAATTGGTGGCTGACTAAATACTTTTTTGCCCCACTGTACTTGTGGCACATTGTACATGTTGTGATCATGTTAAATCCATACTTGTGGCACATTGTACATGTTGTGATCATGTTGAACCCATAATTGTTTTGGTAGAAATACAGTGCCTTGCGAAAGTATTCGGCCCCCTTGAACTTTGCGACCTTTTGCCACATTTCAGGCTTCAAACATAAAGATATAAAACTGTATTTTTTTGTGAAGAATCAACAACAAGTGGGACACAATCATGAAGTGGAACGACATTTATTGGATATTTCAAACTTTTTTAACAAATCAAAAACTGAAAAATTGGGCGTGCAAAATTATTCAGCCCCTTTACTTTCAGTGCAGCAAACTCTCTCCAGAAGTTCAGTGAGGATCTCTGAATGATCCAATGTTGACCTAAATGACTAATGATGATAAATACAATCCACCTGTGTGTAATCAAGTCTCCGTATAAATGCACCTGCACTGTGATAGTCTCAGAGGTCCGTTAAAAGCGCAGAGAGCATCATGAAGAACAAGGAACACGCCAGGCAGGTCCGAGATACTGTTGTGAAGAAGTTTAAAGCCGGATTTGGATACAAAAGATTTCCCAAGCTTTAAACATCCCAAGGAGCACTGTGCAAGCGATAACATTGAAATGGAAGGAGTATCAGACCACTGCAAATCTACCAAGACCTGGCCGTCCCTCTAAACTTTCAGCTCATACAAGGAGAAGACTGATCAGAGATGCAGCCAAGAGGCCCATGATCACTCTGGATGAACTGCAGAGATCTACAGCTGAGGTGGGAGACTCTGTCCATAGGACAACAATCAGTCGTATATTGCACAAATCTGGTCTTTATGGAAGAGTGGCAAGAAGAAAGCCATTTCTTAAAGATATCCATAAAAAGTGTTGGTTAAAGTTTGCCACAAGCCACCTGGGGGAGACACCAAACGTGGAAGAAGGTGCTCTTGTCAGATGAAACCAAAATTGAACTTTTTGGCAACAATGCAAAACGTTATGTTTGGCGTAAAAGCAACACACCATCCCCACTGTCAAACATGGTGGTGGCAGCATCATGGTTTGGGCCTGCTTTTCTTCAGAAGGGACAGGGAAGATGGTTAAAATTGATGGGAAGATGGATGGAGCCAAATACAGGACCATTCTGGAAGAAAACCTGATGGTGTCTGCAAAAGACCTGAGACTGGGACGGAGATTTGTCTTCCAACAAGACAATGATCCAAAACATAAAGCAAAATCTACAATGGAATGGTTCAAAAATAAACATATCCAGGTGTTAGACTGGCCAAGTCAAAGTCCAGACCTGAATCCAATCGAGAATCTGTGGAAAGAACTGAAAACTGCTGTTCACAAATGCTCTCCATCCAACCTCACTGAGCTCGAGCTGTTTTGCAAGGAGGAATGGGAAAACATTTCAGTCTCTCGATGTGCAAAACTGATAGAGACATACCCCAAGCGACTTACAGCTGTAATCGCAGCAAAAGGTGGCGCTACAAAGTATTAACTTAAGGGGGCTGAATAATTTTGCACGCCCAATTTTTCAGTTTTTGATTTGTTAAAAAAGTTTGAAATATCCAATAAATGTCGTTCCACTTCATGATTGTGTCCCACTTGTTGTTGATTCTTCACAAAAAAATACAGTTTTATATCTTTATGTTTGAAGCCTGAAATGTGGCAAAAGGTCGCAAAGTTCAAGGGGGCCGAATACTTTCGCAAGGCACTGTATGTTGTCATGTCTATGAAGGACAGGTGTCTCCATCCACTCACAGACTTGCTCTTGAGGGAGGAGCTTGTTCCCTCAGTGCTGGGTGTGTGGCTCCGGTCCCAAGTGGGCGGAGTATCATTAGACATGGCCCCGCCCCCAACCACCTCGTTGCCGTCTACGTCCTTCAGGGGAAAGGCGTCTCCGTAGGCAACCACCACATCCAGCAGCTTCCTGTCCTCCTGGTCCACGTTGTAGCTCTCCCAGTCCATACGGATATCTGACATAAAACACACAGCAATAATGTGTTCACACTTGACTAAAGTTTGTCCCTTTAAGGAAACAGGTCCATCTGACGAGGATGTCTGAGGTGTCCAGAGCTGAGATCTTACCGTAGGGGCTTGTGTTGTTCAGACGTAGAGAGCGGGACACTGTGTCTCCTCCAGAGACGTGAGTACCAAACCTGAGAAGAGACAGGTAGGTAGGTAAAGATGCAGATAGGTCATTGGGAGATTTATGAGGAAGTTATAGAACGTATCAGAAGATATAGTTACACTCAGCTACAGTACTCGGAATCCAGCTCACCGTATGATTGGTCCCTGGTTCTGTCTGTCTGGCTGTGGACCAATCATCTGGAAGTAAAGAGGACAGCCCATCACTGTCATCTGAATGGGGATCAGCTTGGGCTGGAGGTCCCCCACCTACCACGGAGACAGAAGACAGGTACAGACAGCTGCTACTACTACTACTACTACTACTACTACTACTACTACTGCTACTACTACTACTGCTACTACTACTGCTACTGCTACTACTACTATAACTGCTACGACTACTACTGCCACTACTACTACTTTTACAACTACTACCACTAGTATTAGGGATTAGTATTAGGGGTTAGTAGAAGGGGTTAGTATTAGGGGTTCGGGGTTAGTATTAGGGGTTAGTATTAGGGGTTAGGGGTTAGTGTTAGGGGTTAATATTAGGGGCTAGGCGTTAGTATTAGGGGAGGGGGGTTAGTATTAGGGGTTTGTATTAGGGGTTAGGGGTTAATATTAGTGGTTAGGGGTTAATATTAGGGGTTAGTATTAGGGGTTAGGGGTTAGTATTAGTGGTTAGTATTAGGGGTTAGTATTAGTGGTTAGTATTAGGGGTTAGTATTAGGGGTAGTATTGGGGGTAGTATTAGGGGTTAGTATTAGGGGTTAATATTAGTGGTTAGTATTAGGGGTTAGTATTAGGGGTTAGAGGTTAGTATTAGGGGTTAGAGGTTAATATTAGGGGTTAGTATTAGGGGCTAGTATTAGGGGTTAATATTAGTGGTTAGGGGTTAATATTAGGGGTTATGGGTTAATATTAGGGGTTAGGGGTTAGTGTTAGGGGTTAGTATTAGGGGTGAAAATTAGTGGTTAGGGGTTAGTATTTGGGGTTAGTATTAGGGGTTAATATTAGTGGTTAGTATTAGGGGTTAGTATTAGGGGTTAGGGGTTAGTATTTGGGGTTAGTATTAGAGGTTAATATTAGTGGTTAGGGCTTAGTATTAGGGGTTAATATTAGTGGTTAGGGGTTAGTATTAGGGGTTTGTATTACGGGTTAGGGGTTAGTATTAGGGGTTAGGGGTTAGTATTAGGGGTTAGCATTAGGGGTTAGGGGTTAGTATTAGGGGTTAGGGGTTAATATTAGGGGTTAATATTAGTGGTTAGGGGTTAGTATTAGGGGTTAGTATTAGGGGTTAGTATTAGGGGTGAGTATTAGGGGTTAAGGGTTAATATTAGGGGTTTGTATTACGGATTAGGGGTTAGTATTAGGGGTTAGGGGTTAGTATTAGGGGTTAATATGAGTGGTTAGGGGTTGGTATTAGGGCTTATGGGTTAGTATTAGGGGTTAGTATTAGGGGTTAGGGGTTAGTATTAGGGGTTAATATTAGTGGTTAGGGGTTAGTATTAGGGGTTAGTATTAGGGGTTAATATTATGGGTTAGGGGTTAGTATTAGGGGTTAATGTTAGGGGTTAGTATTACGGGTTAGTATTACGGGTTAATATTAGTGGTTAGGGGTTAGTATAAGGGGTTATGGGTTAGTATTAGGGGTTAATATTAGTGGTTAGGGGTTAGTATTAGGGGTTAGAATTAGGGGTTAGTATTAGGGGTTAGGGGTTAGTATTGGGGGTTAGGGGTTAGTATTAGGGTTTAGTATTAGGGGTTAGTATTAGGGGTTAGGGGTTATTATTAGGGGTTAGTGTTAGGGGTTAGTATTAGGGGTTAGTGTTAGGGGTTAGTATTAGGGGTTAGGGGTTAGTGTTAGGGGTTAGTATTAGGGGTTAGTATTAGGGGTTAGTATTAGGGGTTAGGGGTTAGTGTTAGGGGTTAGTATTAGGGGTTAGTATTAGGGGTTAGTATTAGGGGTTAGGGGTTAGTGTTAGGGGTTAGTATTAGGGGTTAGGGGTTAGTATTGGGGTTAGTATTAGGGGTTAGGGTTTAGTATTAGGGGTTAATATTAGGGGTTAGTATTAGGGGTTAGGGTTTAGTATTTGGGGCTAGTATAAGGGGTTAGGGGTTAGTATTAGGGGTTAGGGGTTAGGGGTTAGTGTTAGGGTTAGGGGTTAGTGTTAGGGGTTAGGGGTTAGTGTTAGGGGTTAGTATTAGGTGTTAGGGTTTAGTATTTGGGGCTAGTATAAGGGGTTAGGGGTTAGTATTAGGGGTTAGGGGTTAGGGGTTAGTGTTAGGGGTTAGTATTAGGGGTTAGTGTTAGGGGTTAGGGGTTAGTGTTAGGGGTTAGTATTAGGTGTTAGGGTTTAGTATTAGGGGTTAGGGGTTAGTATTAGGGGTTAGGGGTTAGTAGTAGTGTCGTACCTTACAGATGAGCTGGTCTCTGTATTCCCCCCACATGTTGGTGAAGGATGTGATGTCGATGGTTTGAGTCTCAAACGCTCCCAGAATGCCACAATCTGGGTGGACGAAGAACGCTGCGCCCTTTCCATGGGCCAACAGCCCACTCACAAACCCTGTCAGTATATACAGGACCACACAGTCACAACCCAGTTCAGTCAGATGTACTGTATTCAGGGGATGAAACATGAAATGATTTCTGTGGAAATGAATCCTACTGTGTACCTTCCTGTGCCTTGTCCTCTACTTTCTTAGCTTGGACAGGGTGTAAAGGCTTCCTCACATGCAGGCCCCTGAAACACAGGGTCAATGCACAGATTAACATAACAGAGGTGAGACAAAAGTATTTATTCGATGCAAACCATTCAAAGAAAAACACTCATGCATGAAACACATGAACAGATGGTTTAGAGAATAATAACCTAACGTAGCAGGCGTAAAAATAGTTCCCACATCCGGTTTTCAGGGGTAACGGAAGCCATGTTGAAGATACTGTATCCCTGAAAACCAGATGTTAGTGATTTCAGGCGACCCCGCATAAACTAAGAAAATACAGACTGTACCTCTGCTGCGATTGGCCGGCTGGTGGTGAGGGGGCGTGTCCAGTGAAGTACTCCGCCTCCAGAGTGAAGGGGGCTGGGATTGCTGTGTGATTGGTCATAACCAGCTGCTTGGTAATTGGTCGCTTCAACAGGACGTTGTCTCCAAAGTCCAGAACCAACGATACAGCAGGGTCCTCTGCTTCTAATCCGGGACTGGAGAGAAGACACACATGATCTAATTATCCATCTAGCATGCTCTGAACACCTGTGGTAATTAGCTATCTAGCGTGATCTGAACACCTGTGGTAATTAGCTATCTAGCATGCTCTAGCAGCCACTTTAATAATGGGAATTGATGGGAAATGATGTAAATATATCACTAGCCACTTTAAACAATGCTACCTTATATAATGTTACTTACCCTACATTATTCATCTCATATGCATACGTATATACTGTACTCTATATCATCGACTATATCCTTATGTAATACATGTATCACTAGCCACTTTAAACTATGCCACTTTGTTTACATACCTTACATTACTCATCTCATATGTATATACTGTACTCGATACCATCTACTGCATCTTGCCTATGCTGCTCTGTACCATCACTCATTCATATATCCTTATGTACATATTCTTTATCCCCTGTGTACAAGACAGTAGTTTTGGAATTGTTAGTTAGATTACTGTTATTACTGCATTGTCGGAACTAGAAGCACAAGCATTTCACTACACTCGCATTAACATCTGCTAACCATGTGTATGTGACAAATAAAATTTGATTTGATTTGATTTGAACACCTGTGGTAATTAGCCATCTAGCATGCTCTGAACACCTGTGGTAATTAGCTATCTAGTGCGCTCTGAACACCTGTGGTAATTAGCCATCTAGCATGCTCTGAACACCTGTGGTAATTAGCCATCTAGCATGCTCTGAACACCTGTGGTAATTAGCTACCTAGCATGTTCTGAACACCTGTGGTAATTAGCTACCTAGCATGTTCTGAACACCTGTTGTAATTAGCTATTTAGCTATCTAGCATGCTCTACCTAGATGCATTTGTCTGTTTTGGCTGCCAAAGCCAGCTACCTCTGAAAATAACTATTTCCTTGGTGCCAAAGCCAGTCTACCTCTGAATATAACAATGTCCTTGCTACCTAGAGACTGGTACACAGTAGGACAGTAGGACACGTACCAGTCTCTAGGTGGACAGTAGGACACGTACCAGTCTCTAGGTAGAGAGTAGGACACGTTGAGTCTCTGGGCTGTAGAGAAGAATCGTAAAACCAGAGGATCTTTCATCCCTGTCACCTCACACAACGCTGCTACTGCACTTAACTCCATCTACAGGGAAAGACAGGGATGGAGAGATGAGACAGACATCAGTCACTTAGAGGTGTGTTGCTCTTAGTTGTAGTTGCTGTAGAGAGCTGTGTTCAGTGTCCAGTGGATGGATAGGTACTTATAATATAATGTACAGCGGGGTGGCTGGATACTAACATCAGTCTGAGCTGTGTTTAATGTAGTAAACTAACACCAGTCTGAGCTGTGTTTAATGTAGTAAACTAACACCAGTCTGAGCTGTGTTTAATGTAGTAAACTAACACCAGTCTGAGCTGTTTAATGTAGTAAACTAACACCAGTCTGAGCTGTGTTTAATGTAGTAAACTAACACCAGTCTGAGCTGTGTTTAATGTAGTAAACTAACACCAGTCTGAGCTGTTTAATGTAGTAAACTAACACCAGTCTGAGCTGTGTTTAATGTAGTAAACTAACACCAGTCTGAGCTGTGTTTAATGTAGTAAACTAACACCAGTCTGAGCTGTTTAATGTAGTAAACTAACACCAGTCTGAGCTGTGTTTAATGTAGTAAACTAACACCAGTCTGAGCTGTGTTTAATGTAGTAAACTAACACCAGTCTGAGCTGTTTAATGTAGTAAACTAACACCAGTCTGAGCTGTGTTTAATGTAGTAAACTAACACCAGTCTGAGCTGTGTTTAATGTAGTAAACTAACACCAGTCTGAGCTGTTTAATGTAGTAAAGTAACACCAGTCTGAGCTGTGTTTAATGTAGTAAAGTAACACCAGTCTGAGCTGTGTTTAATGTAGTAAACTAACACCAGTCTGAGCTGTGTTTAATGTAGTAAAGTAACACCAGTCTGAGCTGTGTTTAATGTAGTAAAGTAACACCAGTCTGAGCTGTGTTTAATGTAATAAAGTAACACCAGTCTGAGCTGTTTAATGTAGTAAACTAACACCAGTCTGAACTGTGTTAAATGTAGTAAATTAACACCAGTCTGAGCTGTGTTTAATGTAGTAAACTAACACCAGTCTGAGCTGTTTAATGTAGTAAACTAACACCAGTCTGAGCTGTGTTTAATGTAGTAAACTAACACCAGTCTGAGCTGTTTAATGTAGTAAAGTAACACCAGTCTGAGCTGTTTAATGTAGTAAAGTAACACCAGTCTGAGCTGTGTTAAATGTAGTAAACTAACACCAGTCTGAACTGTGTTAAATGTAGTACAGTCGTGGCCAAAAGTTTTGAGAATGACACAAATATTATTTTCCACAAAGTTTGCTGCTTCAGTGTCTTTAGATATTTTTGTCAGATGTTACTATGGAATACTGAAGTATAATTACAAGTATTTCATGAGTGTCAAAGGCTTTTATTGACAATTACATGAAGTTGATGCAAAGAGTCAATATTTGCAGTGTTGACCCTTCTTTTTCAAGACCTCTGCAATCCTCCCTGGCATGCTGTCAATTAACTTCTGGGCCACATCCTGACTGATGGCAGCCCATTATTGCATAATCAATGCTTGGAGTTTGTCAGAAATGTGGGGTTTTGTTTGTCCACCCGCCTCTTGAGGATTGACCACAAGTTCTTAATGGGATTAAGGCCTGGGCAGTTTCCTGGCCATGGACCCAAAATATCAATGTTTTGTTCCCCGAGCCACTTAGTGATCACTTTTGCCTTATGGCAAGGTGCCCCATCATACTTGAAAAGGCATTGTTTGTCACCAAACTGTTCCTGGATGGCTGGGAGAAGTTGCTCTCGGAGGATGTGTTGGTACCATTCTTTATTTATGGCTGTGTATGGCTCCCTTGGCTGAGAAGCAACCCCACACATGAATGGTCTCAGGATGCTTTATTGTTGGCATGACACAGGACTGATGGTAGCGCTCACCTTGTCTTCTCCGGACAAGCTTTTTTCCGGATGCCCCAAACAATCGGAAAAGCGATTCATCAGAGAAAATGACTATACCCCAGTCCTCAGCAGTCCAATCCCAGTACCTTTTACAGAATATCAGTCTGTCCCTGATGTTTTTCCTGGAGAGAAGTGGCTTCTTTGCTGCCCTTCTTGACACCAGGCCATCTTCCAAAAGTCTGTGCCTCACTGTGCATGCAGATGCACTCACACCTGCCTGCTGCCATTCCTGAGCACACTCTGTACTGGTGGTGCCCCGATCCCGCAGCTGAATCAACTTTATGAGACGGTCCTAGGCGCTTGCTGGACTTTCTTGGGCGCCCTGAAGCCTTCTTCACAACAATTGAACCGCTCTCCTTGAAGTTCTTGATGATCCGATAAATGGTTGATTTAGGTGCAATCTTATTGGCAGCAATATCCTTGCCTTTGAAGCCCTTTTTGTGCAAAGCAATGATGACAGCATGTGTTTCCTTGCAGGTAACCATGGTTGACAGAGGAAGAACAATGATTCCAAGCACCACCCTCCTTTTGAAGCTTCCAGTCTGTTATTCGAACTCAATAAGCATGACAGAGTGATCTCCAGCCTTGTCCTCATTAACACTCACACCTGTGTTAACGAGAGAATCACTGACATGATGTCAGCTGGTCCTTTTGTGGCAGGGCTGAAATGCAGTGGAAATGTTTTTGGGGGATTCAGTTCATTTGCATGGCAAAGAGGGACTTTGCAATTAATTGCAATTCATCTGATCACTCTTCATAACATTCTGGAGTATTTGAAAATTGCAATCATACACACTGAGGCAGCAGACTGTGAAAATTAATATTTGTGTCATTCTCAAAACTTTTGGCAACGACTGTATACTAACATCAGTATGAACTGTGTTTAATGTAGTAAACTAACATCAGTGTAAGCTGTGAAGGCCACGGTGACGTCCTTCTTGGCGTTGGGTCCCAGAGTTCCAGAGGAGGGAGTGAAACTAGCCGAGCACAGAGACGCCTGCTGGCCCTGGAGCTGATGGAGGGAGGGAGGAATGGGGGACGGAAGAAGGGGAGAGGAGAGAGGGGAGGATCACAGATGGAATAGATTAGATACTGTGGCAGCAAAACTAATGAGTGAGGAGAAGTCTCTCTAAAGAACCCACCATGGTTCAGGTGTAGTGAACAGGTAGGTGACCCACCATGGTCCAGGTGTAGTGAACAGGTAGGTGACCCACCATGGTCCAGGTGTAGTGAACAGGTAGGTGACCCACCATGCTTCAGGTGTAGTGAACAGGTAGGTGACCCACCATGGTTCAGGTGTAGTGAACAGGTAGGTGACCCACCATGGTCCAGGTGTAGTGAACAGGTAGGTGACCCACCATGGTCCAGGTGTAGTGAACAGGTAGGTGACCCACCATGGTCCAGGTGTAGTGAACAGGTAGGTGACCCACCATGGTCCAGGTGTAGTGAACAGGTAGGTGACCCACCATGGTCCAGGTGTAGTGAACAGGTAGGTGACCCACCATGCTTCAGGTGTAGTGAACAGGTAGGTGACCCACCATGGTTCAGGTGTAGTGAACAGGTAGGTGACCCACCATGCTTCAGGTGTAGTGAACAGGTAGGTGACCCACCATGGTTCAGGTGTAGTGAACCGGTAGGTGACCTACCATGGTTCAGGTGTAGTGAACAGGTAGGTGACCCACCATGGTTCAGGTGTAGTGAACAGGTAGGTGACCCACCATGGTTCAGGTGTAGTGAACAGGTAGGTGACCCACCATGGTCCAGGTGTAGTGAGCAGGCAGCAGGGTCTGGTTGATCAGGGTGATGGATCCCCGGGCAGGAATTCCGACATAGATCTCAGAGAATACCAGATCACAGGTTAACAGACACACTTGAGGAGAGTGGACATCTGCCTGCACCGACAGGTGACTGGAGAGGGGGACAGACACGTACAAAACACAGTTACAGGTGACTGAAGAGGGGGACAGACAGGTACAAAACACAGTTACAGGTGACTGGAGAGGGGGAAGACAGGTACAAAACACAGTTACAGGTGACTGGAGAGTGGGACAGACAGGTAAAAAACACAGTTACAGGTGACTGAAGAGGGGGAAGACAGGTACAAAACACAGTTACAGGTGACTGGAGAGGGGGACAGACAGGTACAAAACACAGTTACAGGTGACTGGAGAGGGGGAAGGCAGGTGCAAAACACAGTTACAGGTGACTGGAGAGGGGGACAGACAGGTACAAAACACAGTTACAGGTGACTGGAGAGGGGGAAGACAGGTAAAAAACACAGTTACAGGTGACTGGAGAGGGGGACAGACACGTACAAAACACAGTTACAGGTGACTGAAGAGGGGGACAGACAGGTACAAAACACAGTTACAGGTGACTGGAGAGGGGGAACACAGGTACAAAACACAGTTACAGGTGACTGAAGAGGGGGACAGACAGGTACAGGTGACTGGAGAGGGGGACAGACAGGTACAAAACACAGATACGGGTGACTGAAGAGGGGGACAGACAGGTACAGGTGACTGGAGAGGGGGACAGACAGGTACAGGTGACTGGAGAGGGGGACAGACAGGTACAGGTGACTGGAGAGGGGGACAGACAGGTACAAAACACAGTTACAGGTGACTGGAGAGGGGGACCGACAGGTACAGAACACAGATACGGGTGACTGAAGAGGGGGACAGACAGGTACAGGTGACTGGAGAGGGGGGCAGACAGGTACAGGTGACTGGAGAGGGGGACAGACATGTACAGGTGACTGGAGAGGGGGACAGACAGGTACAAAACACAGTTACAGGTGACTGGAGAGGGGGACAGACAGGTACAGGTGACTGGAGAGGGGGACAGACAGGTACAAAACACAGTTACAGGTGACTGGAGAGGGGGACAGACAGGTACAAAACACAGTTACAGTTGACTGGAGAGGGGGGCAGACAGGTACAGGTGACTGGAGAGGGGGACAGACATGTACAGGTGACTGGAGAGGGGGACAGACAGGTACAGGTGACTGGAGAGGGGGACAGACAGGTACAAAACACAGTTACAGGTGACTGGAGAGGGGGACAGACAGGTACAGGTGACTGGAGAGGGGGACAGACAAGTACAAAACACAGTTACAGGTGACTGAAGAGGGGGACAGACAGGTACAAAACACAGTTACAGGTGACTGAAGAGGGGGACAGACAGGTACAGGTGACTGGAGAGGGGGACAGACAGGTACAAAACACAGTTACAGGTGACTGAAGAGGGGGACAGACAGGTACAAAACACAGTTACAGGTGACTGAAGAGGGGGACAGACAGGTACAGGTGACTGGAGAGGGGGACAGACAGGTACAAAACACAGTTACAGGTGACTGGAGAGGGGGACAGACAGGTACAAAACACAGTTACAGTTGACTGGAGAGGGGGACAGACAGGTACAGGTGACTGGAGAGGGGGAAGACAGGTACAAAACACAGTTACAGGTGACTGAAGAGGGGGAAGACAGGTACAAAACACAGTTACAGGTGACTGGAGAGGGGGAAGACAGGTACAAAACACAGTTACAGGTGACTGAAGAGGGGGAAGACAGGTACAAAACACAGTTAGAGTTGACTGAAGAGGGGGACAGACACGTACAAAACACAGTTACAGGTGACTGAAGAGGGGGACAGACAGGTACAGGTGACTGGAGAGGGGGACAGACAGGTACAAAACACAGTTACAGGTGACTGAAGAGGGGGACAGACAGGTACAGGTGACTGGAGAGGGGGACAGACAGGTACAAAACACAGTTACAGGTGACTGGAGAGGGGGACACACAGGTACAGGTGACTGGAGAGGGGGAAAGAACCAGTACATTTAGAGGTGACTGGAGACTGGAGACAGAACCAGTACAGTTAGAGGTGACTGGAGACAGGACCAGTACAGTTAGAGGTGACTGGAGACAGAACCAGTACAGCTAGAGGTGACTGGAGACAGAACCAGTACAGTTAGAGGTGACTGGAGACAGGACCAGTACAGTTAGAGGTGACTGGAGACAGGACCAGTACAGCTAGAGGTGACTGGAGACTGGAGACAGAACCAGTACAGTTAGAGGTGACTGGAGACAGGACCAGTACAGTTAGAGGTGACTGGAGACAGAACCAGTACAGTTAGAGGTAACTGGAGACAGAACCAGTACAGCTAGAGGTGACTGGAGACAGAACCAGTACAGTTAGAGGTGACTGGAGACAGAACCAGTACATTTAGAGGTGACTGGAGACTGGAGACAGAACCAGTACAGTTAGAGGTGACTGGAGACAGGACCAGTACAGTTAGAGGTGACTGGAGACAGAACCAGTACAGCTAGAGGTGACTGGAGACAGAACCAGTACAGTTAGAGGTGACTGGAGACAGAACCAGTACATTTAGAGGTGACTGGAGACTGGAGACAGAACCAGTACAGTTAGAGGTGACTGGAGACAGGACCAGTACAGTTAGAGGTGACTGGAGACAGAACCAGTACAGTTAGAGGTGACTGGAGACAGGACCAGTACATTTAGAGGTGACTGGAGACAGAACCAGTACAGTTAGAGGTGACTGGAGACAGAACCAGTACAGTTAGAGGTGACTGGAGACAGGACCAGTACATTTAGAGGTGACTGGAGACAGAACCAGTACAGTTAGAGGTGACTGGAGACAGAACCAGTACAGTTAGAGGTGACTGGAGACAGGCCCAGTACATTTAGAGGTGACTGGAGACAGAACCAGTACAGTTAGAGGTGACTGGAGACAGAACCAGTACAGTTAGAGGTGACTGGAGACAGAACCAGTACAGTTAGAGGTGACTGGAGACAGAACCAGTACATTTAGAGGTGACTGGAGACAGAACCAGTACAGTTAGAGGTGACTGGAGACAGAACCAGTACAGCTAGAGGTGACTGGAGACAGGACCAGTACATTTAGAGGTGACTGGAGACAGAACCAGTACAGTTAGAGGTGACTGGAGACAGAACCAGTACAGTTAGAGGTGACTGGAGACAGAACTAGTACAGATAGAGGTGACTGGAGACTGGAGACAGAACCAGTACATGTAGAGGTGACTGGAGACAGAACCAGTACAGCTAGAGGTTGCTGATTCACAGATATAGATCTTGCTAGCTAATAAATTGATTTCCTATTGGTACAATTAGTGCTGAAGGCATGGGTGAAATCCTCACCATCCTTGGCCATTCTCCACAGCCAGCTCAAGCACGGTGTCAAAGTGTTGACAGAACAGGGGTCTGAAGAGGATGTCTACACTGCAGGAGGCCAGAGGGGGCAGCACTCCTTTACACGGCTGCACTGTGATCTAGCAACACAGGAGAAGAAGACAAACACCAACAGAGGACAACAATGGGACTATCAGGTCTCAGTACAAACGGACAAACTGTTGTAAAACACTGTTACCAGGGCGACCAGAGGCAATACCTCAATATTACAGTATGTGTGATATTTCAGTGTTTTACTTTAACTTACCTTTAACTCACTTGTTAGTGTGTTTACCTGTGTGTGGTGGCTGTATGTCCTCTCTGCCTTCCCAGACTCCAGACTGTCTATCCTCTCTGCCTTCCCAGACTCCAGACTGTCTGTCCTCTCTGCCTTCCCAGACTCCAGACTGTCTGTCCTCTCTGCCTTCTCTGGCCCCAGGCTCCAGAAGGCCTCTAGATGAGTGGTGTTGGTGAGGACCATGGTGGCCTGGGTCTGGTCACCTAGCTGCATTAGACCTAGGTCAAGACTGGGAACAGTCACAGACACCTGCGGACCCTGGAACACACCAACACACACGGGAGGATGTAGAGTTGGCGAGGTTACACAAAGATGAAGGATACGTCTGTTGTACTGGTAGAGCACTATACAATCCTTTTCAGAATGTTTAACTGTCAGGTAATACTCTCCAATCAAATCTCGTGTTGAGAATGACTACCTCAGCGGATGACGCCGTTTAGACAGCTATGATATGAGTCTCTCTGAGACTAGCTCAGCGGATGATGCCGTTTAGACAGCTATGATATGAGTCTCTCTGAAAATGACTAACTCAGCAGATGATGCCGTTTAGACAGCTATGATATGAGTCTCTCTGAGAATGACTAACTCAGCGGATGATGCCGTTTAGACAGCTATGATATGAGTCTCTCTGAAAATGACTAACTCAGCAGATGATGCCGTTTAGACAGCTATGATATGAGTCTCTCTGAAAATGACTAACTCAGCGGATGATGCCGTTTAGACAGCTATGATATGAGTCTCTCTGAGAATGACTAACTCAGCGGATGATACCGTTTAGACAGCTATAATATGAGTCTCTCTGAAAATGACTAACTCAGCGGATGATGCCGTTTAGACAGCTATGATATGAGTCTCTCTGAAAATGACTAACTCAGCGGATGATGCCGTTTAGACAGCTATGATATGAGTCTCTCTGAGAATGACTAACTCAGCGGATGATGCCATTTAGACAGCTATGATATGAGTCTCTCTGAGAATGACTAACTCAGCGGATGATGCCGTTTAGACATCTATGATATGAGTCTCTCTGAGAATGACTAACTCAGCGGATGATGCCATTTAGACAGCTATGATATGAGTCTCTCTGAGAATGACTAACTCAGCGGATGATGCCATTTAGACAGCTATGATATGAGTCTCTCTGAGAATGACTAACTCAGCGGATGATGACGTTTAGACAGCTATGATATGAGTCTCTCTGAGAATGACTAACTCAGCGGATGATACCGTTTAGACAGCTATAATATGAGTCTCTCTGAAAATGACTAACTCAGCGGATGATGCCGTTTAGACAGCTATGATATGAGTCTCTCTGAAAATGACTAACTCAGCGGATGATGCCGTTTAGACAGCTATGATATGAGTCTCTCTGAGAATGACTAACTCAGCGGATGATGCCATTTAGACAGCTATGATATGAGTCTCTCTGAGAATGACTAACTCAGCGGATGATGCCGTTTAGACATCTATGATATGAGTCTCTCTGAGAATGACTAACTCAGCGGATGATGCCATTTAGACAGCTATGATAGGAGTCTCTCTCACCTTGAAGGTGACCTGTATGACCAGAGTAACAGGTTGGTGATGGTGCTGAACATGACACAGCAGTCTGGATATGACCGCACCTGGTCGCCCTCCGGTCAGAACCAGCTCCAGGTCAAAACACTCGTTCATCTCTGGACCACAAACACACAGTCAACCAGTCAGACAACAGATCAGTCTACTAACCACTAGTCAGTCAACAGCCCAGTCTATTAACCAGTCAGTCAGTCAACAGACCAGTCTACTAACCAGTCAGTAAACAGCAGGTTACTAGCCAGTGTACTAACCAGTCAGTCAACAGACCAGTCTACTACCCAGTCAGTCAACAGACTAGCCTACTAACCAGTCAGCCAACAGACCAGTCTACTAACGGGTCCGCCAACAGACCAGCCTACTAACCAGTCAGCCAACAGGCCAGTCTACTAACGGGTCCGCCAACAGACCAGTCTACTAACCAGTCAGTCAACAGACAAGTCTACCAACCAGTCAGTCAAGAGACCGTCTACTAACCAGTCAGTCAACAGACCAGTCTACTACCCAGTCAGTCAACAGACCAGCCTACTAACCAGTCAGCCAACAGACCAGTCTACTAACCGGTCCACCAACAGACCAGCCTACTGACCAGTCCGCCAACAGACCAGCCTACTAACCAGTCAGCCAACAGGCCAGTCTACTAACGGGTCCGCCAACAGACCAGTCTACTAACCAGTCAGTCAACAGACAAGTCTACCAACCAGTCAGTCAAGAGACTTCTACTAACCAGTCAGTCAAGAGACCAGTCTAATAACCAGTCAGCCAACAGACCAGTCTACAAATCAGTCAGTCAAGAGACCAGTCTACTAACCAGTCAGTCAACATAAATCTACTAACCAGTCAGTCAGTCAACTGACCAGTCAGTCAACTGAACAGTCTACTAACTAGTCAGTCAACCGACCAGTCTACTAGACACATTAATCAGTCAGTCTACTAAAGCTACAGAGTTCTGCTGCACCTCTGCTAAATGTCTTGAAATGTATAATTCATGTTCATCTCTTATAAACAGTCTGGCTGAATCATGTCATGTACCTATTTCCCCAGCAGGGGGCTCCACCTCTATGATGTGACAATGGCATGTACCTATTTCCCCAGCAGGGGGCTTTACCTCTATGATGTGACAATGGCATGTACCTATTTCCCCAGCAGGGGGCTCCACCTCTATGATGTGACAATGTCATGTTCCTATTTCCCCAGCAGGGGGCTCCACCTCTATGATGTGACCATGACATGTTCCTATTTCCCCAGCAGGGGCCTCCAACTCTATGCCATGACCTCATAGAGAATGGTAGAGACCTCTAGAGGCCAAACTGAGTCAGGTTTGTTGGCCTCCTTGCTCGCACACACTTTTTCAGTTCTGCCCACAAATGTTCTATAGGATTGAGGTCAGGGCTTTGTGATGGCCATTCCAATAATTTGACTTTGCTGTCCTAAAGGCATTTTGCCACAACAATGGAAGTATGCTTGGGGTCATTGTCCATTTGGAAGACCCATTTGCGACCAAGGTTTAACTTCCTCACTGATGTCTTAAGATGTTGCTTCAATATATCCACATCATTTTCCTACCTCATGATGCCATCTATTTTGTGAAGTGCACCAGTCCCTCCTGCAGCAAAGCACCCTCACAACATCATGCTGCCACCCCCGTGCTTCACGGTTGGGATGACGTTCTTTGGCTTGCAAGCATCCCCCTTTTTCCTCTAAACCTAACAATGGTCATTATGGCCAAACAGTTCTATTTTTGTTTCATCAGACCAGAGGATATTTCTCAAAAAAGTACAATCTTTGTCCATATGTGCAGTTGCAAACCGTAGTCTGGCTTTTTTATGGCGGTTTTGGAGCAGTGGCTTATTCCTTGCTGGGCAGCCTTTCAGGTTATAACGACTCGTTTTACTGTGGATATAGATACTTTTCTACCTGTTTCCAAGGTCCTTTGTTGTTGTTCTGGGATTGATTTGCACTTTCACACCAAAGTAAGTTCATCTCTAGGAGACCCTTCCTGAGCGGTATGACGGTTGCGTGATCCCATGGTGTTTATACTTGCGTACTATTGCTTGTACAGATTAACTTTTAAATTGTTCCCAAGGATGAGGTCTACAATTTTTTCATTGAGGTCTTGGCTGATTTCTTTTGATTTTCCCATGATGTCAAGGAAAGAGGCACTGAGTTTGAAGGTAGGCCTTGAAATACATCCAGAGGTACCCCTCCAATTGACTCAAATGATGTCAATTAGCCTATCAGAAGCTCCTAAAGCCATGACATAATTTTCGTGAATTTTCCAAGCTGTTTAAAGGTGCAGTCAACGTAGTGTATGTAAACTTCTGACCCACTGGAATTGTGAAACAGTGAATTATAAGTGAAATAATCTGTCTGTAAACAATTGTTGGAAAAATGACTTGTGTCATACACAAAGTAAATGTCCTAACCGACTTGACAAAACTATAGTTTGTTAACAAGACATTTGTGGAGTGGTTGAAAAACAAGTTTTAATGACTCCAACCTAAGTGTATGTAAACTTCCGACATCAACTTGATAAATGCCTGAATGTCTCTTTTAAAATGGGTTAAAGTTAACCACAGGTGTAAAATACTAAATAATGGCTACTTCTCAGAAAGTATTCAACTGTCAAGAGGAGTAAAATAAGGTTGTCCACTATCGGCATATCTATTTATTATGGCTGTCAAAATGTTAGCTATTAAAATCAGATCCAACAATAACATCAAGGGCCTTGAAATCCCTGGCTTAAAAACCACGGTATCATTGTACACTGATGATTCATGTTTTCTTTTAAATCCACAATGTGGATCCCTGCACGGCCTCATAGAGGATCTAGATACTTTGTATAACCTCTCTGGAATACAACCAAATGATGATCAGTGTACTTACTATATTACGTATTGGATCACTAAAAAATACAACTTTTACATTACCGTATAAAATGGTCTGACAGTGATGTGGATATACTCGGTATACATATCCTAAAATAAATAAATAATCTCACTACATTCAATTTTAATAGAAAGTTGGCAAAAATAGATAAGATCTTGCTACCGTGGAAAGGAAAATACCTGTCTATTTGTGGAAAAATCACCCTGATTAACTCTTTAGTCACATCCCAGTTTACCCTGATTAACTCTTTAGTCATATCCCAGATTACCCTGATGAACTCTTTAGTCATATCCCAGTTTACCCTGATGAACTCTTTAGTCATATCCCAGTTTACCCTGATGAACTCTTTAGTCATATCCCAGTTTACCCTGATGAACTCTTTAGTCATATCCCAGTTTACCCTGATTAACTCTTTAGTCATTTCCCAGTTTACCCTGATTAACTCTTTAGTCATATCCCAGTTTACCAATTTGCTTATGGTTTTGCCTACACCGAGCGACTTGTTTTTAAAATTATATGAGCAAAAAATATTCAATTTTATTTGGAACGGCAAGTCAGCCAAAATTAAATGGGCCTATTTATATAATGAATATGAATTCAGAGGGCAGAAATTATTAAATATTAAAGCATTAGACCTCGATGGTTAAAAAAAACAATATTTGGGGAATAATTAGACTTTTTGTATAATCTTCATAAATAGGATTGGTGGAGTTATGTCATAGATGCAGCTAACAAAAAAATATGGAAATGTCTGCTCTCACCAGAATTACAACCAACGAATTGCAGAATTACCGCAAAAATGGAAGAGGCAAGTAGAAAGGGGATGAAGTTAGGAACTTGTCTGTCAGCCCTGCATTAACGACCAAAATTGGCTAAAGAAAATTGTGATGAATGAAAAAGAATACCAGTTTAATTTAAGGAAATATCACATTTACATAAGTATTCAGACCATTTACTCAGTACTTTGTTGAAGCACCTTAGGCAGCAATTACAGCATAGAGTCTGCTTGGGTATGACACGACAAGCTTGGAACACCTGTATTTGGGGAGTTTCTACCATTCTTCTCTGCAGATCCTCTCAAGGTTGGATGGGGAGCGTTGCTGCACAGCTATTTTCAGGTCTCTCTAGAGATCTTTGATCGGGTTCAAGTCTGGGCTCTGGCTGGGCCACTCAAGGACATTCAGAGACTTGTCCTGAAGCCACTCCTGCATTGTCTTGGCTGTGTGCTTAGGGTCGTTGTCTTGTTGGAAGGTGAACCTTCGCCCCAGTCAGAGATCCTGAGTGCTCTGGAGCAGGTTTTCATCAAGGATCTCTCTGTACTTTGCTCCGTTCATCTTTCCTTTGGTCCTGACTAGTCTCCCAGTCCCTGCTGCTGAAAAACAACCTCACAGCATGATAATGCCAGCACCGTGCTTCACCGTAGGGATGGTGCCAGGTTTCCTCAAGATGTGATGCTTGGTGTTCAGGCCAAAGAATTCAATCTTGGTTTTATCAGACCAGAGCAGTCAGAGCAGTCTTTCTCATAGTCTGAGAGTCCTTTAGGTGCCTATTGGTAAACTCCAAGCGGGCTGTCGTGCCTTTTACTGAGGAGTGGCTTCCGTCTGGTCACTCTACCATAAAGACCTGATTGGTGGTGCCGCAGAGATGGTTATTCTTCTGGAAGGTTCTCCCATTTCCACAGAGGAACTCTGGAGCTCTGTCAGTCAGAGTGACCATTGACCAAGGCCCTTCTTCCCCGATTGCTCAGTTTGGCTGGGCGGCCAGCTCTAGGAAGAGTCTTGGTGGATCCAAACTTCTTCCATTTAAGTATGATGGAGGCCACTGTGTTCTTGGGGACCTTCAATGCTGCAGACATTTTTTGGTACCCTTCCCCAGATCTGTGCCTCGACACAATCTTGTCTCTGAGCTCTACGCACAATTCCTTCGACCTCATGGCTTGGTTTTTGCTCTGACATGCACTGTCAACTGTGGGACCTTATATATGCAGGTGTGTGCCTTTCCAAATCATGTCCAGTCAATTTAATTTACCACAGGTGAACTCCAATCAAGTTGTAGAAACAGCTCAAGGATGATCAATGGAAACAGGATGCACCTGACTTCAATTTCAAGTCTCATAGCAAAGGGTCTGCATACTTATGTAGATAACATATTTCTAACATATTAACATATTTCAGAACTTTTGTGAAACATCACAGACAGCACAGTTGAAAAATATATGGCAAATAGAAATAAAAACTGGATGGTTTTCAGAGATAAATGGGAGGGGTTGAGTGGAGCTGAAGGATGTGGACTAAATAAATAGACTGTGTGTTAAATGTATACAGCATGGATAAGCTGGAAGGATGGGGACTAAATATACAGACTGTGTGTTAAATGTATACAGTATGGATAAGCTGGAAGGATGTGGACTAAATATATAGACTGTCTGTTAAATGTATACAGTATGGATAAGCTGGAAGGATGTGGACTAAATATATAGACTGTCTGTTAAATGTATACAGTATGGATAAGCTGGAAATATACGCATATACATATATGTTATTTATACATTGGCCTCTATCTATCTGTGTGTGACCATGATGTGTACCTATTTCCCCAGCAGGGGGCTCCACCTCCATGATGTGACAGTCACCGCTCCTCTCCCAATGGAAGGCGATTCTGGATCTGCTGTTGTTCCACATCTGAAGAGACAAAGACTACTGGTACCATGGTGGTCTGGAGAACAGACCATCACAGACTACTGGTACCATGGTGTTCTGGAGAACAGACCATCAGAGATTACTGGTACCATGGTGGTCTGGAGAACAGACCATCAGAGACCACTGACACCATGGTGGTCTGGAGAAGAGAACAGAGACTACTGACACCATGGTGGTCTGGAGAAGAGAACAGAGACTACTGGCATCATGGTGGTCTGGAGAAGAGAACAGACCATCAGAGACTACTGGTAACATGGTGGTCTGGAGAAGAGAACAGACCATCAGAGACTACTGGTACCATGGTGGTCTGGAGAAGAGAACAGACCATCAGAGACTACTGATACCATGGTGGTCTGGAGAAGAGAACAGACCATCAGAGACTACTTGTACCATGGTGGTCTGGAGAACAGACCATCAGAGACTACTGGTACCATAGTGGTCTGGAGAACAGACCATCAGAGACTACTGGTACCATGGTGGTCTGGAGAAGAGAACAGACCATCAGAGACTACTGGTACCATGGTGGTCTGGAGAAGAGAACAGACCATCAGAGACTACTGGTACCATGGTGGTCTGGAGAAGAGTACAGACCATCAGAGACTACTGGTACCATGGTGGTCTGGAGAAGAGAACAGAGACTACTGACACCATGGTGGTCTGGAGAACAGACCATCAGAGACTACTGGTACCATGGTGGTCTGGAGAAGAGAACAGACCATCAGAGACTACTGGTACCATGGTGGTCTGGAGAACAGACCATCAGAGACTACTGGTACCATGGTGGTCTGGAGAAGAGAACAGAGACTACTGGTACCATGGTGGTCTGGAGAACAGACCATCAGAGACTACTGGTACCATGGTGGTCTGGAGAACAGACCATCAGAGACTACTGGTACCATGGTGGTCTGGAGAAGAGAACAGAACATCAGAGACTACTGGTACCATGGTGGTCTGGAGAAGAGAACAGACCATCAGAGACTACTGGTACCATGGTGGTCTGGAGAAGAGAACATAGACTACTATACTTACCCTGTGGGCAAAGACATCACCAGTTCACCAACTGCTTTTGGACGTAAGCGTGTCACTTGGCCAATTTGGACGTAAGCGCGTCACTTGGCCAATTTGGACGTAAGCGCGTCACTTGGTCAATTTGGACGTAAGCGTGTCACTTGGTCAATTTGGATGTAAGCGCGTCACTTGGTCAATTTGCCCACTGGGTAAACATAAAGTATCTCATTGATGTACTATCATAACTGATTACCTTGAAGCTCCTGCGGATGGTGGTGCCTATGAACACCTCTCCAGGGATATGAATAGAATAAGGCTCCAACAGGACCCGGTAGGCCTGTGTCAACCCTTTGACCTCTATCTCCATGACAATCACATCGTTCACCTTGGGGGCGGTGTCCAGAGGTTCATCCTCTCTGGGCAGCTCTGGGACGTCCCTCACTACCAGGTGACACACACGGTGGTAGTCCATCAACTGGAGAAAACACACATCAACGTTTACTACACTGATGCACCTAGTGAGTCACACCCTACAGCTACTCATGGTCCAGTCGGGTTAGAGGTCAGAGGTTACCTGCTGGGGCTGGTATGTAAGGAGGAACTCATGGTCCTGTAGGGGGGTTAGCAGGCCGGAGGCGGGGCTGACGTAGAACACATCGTCATTGGCCAAGTGGTACTGGATGTGGGCGGGGTCAGGGATCTCCCCAGGGAGGAGGGTCTGCAAGTTGGGCTGCATGATCTGCCAATGGAACGTCAGCTCCAAGTGACTGACACACAGACAGACATATATAGAGAGAGAGAGAGAGAGAGAGAGAGAGAGAGAGAAGAAACAGACAGAGAGAGAAGAAGCAGACAGAGAGAGAGAAGAAACAAACAGAGACAGACAGAGAGAGAGTAGAAACAGACAGAGACAGACAGAGAAAGAGAGTAGAAACAGACAGAGAGAGTAGAAACAGACAGAGAGAGAGAAGAAACAGACAGAGAGAGAGTAGAAACAGACAGAGACAGACAGTGAGAGAGTAGAAACAGACAGAGAGTAGAAACAAGACAGAGAGAGAGAGTAGAAACAAGACAGAGAGAGAGAGTAGAAACAGACAGAGACAGACAGAGACAGAGACAAAGACAGAGAGGAAAAAAAAAGTGAGAAAAAGTATTCTACAGAAAGAGAGATTTCTACAAACATCTACAGAAACATATAGATCAGATCTGAAACATTACATTTGGAAAGGGGTTCTGGTCTAACGTGTTGTGGTTGATGGTGGTTTGTTTAAGGGTTAGGGCAGGTAGGTGGTCTAACGTGTTGTTGTTGATGGTGGTTAGTTTAAGGGTTAGGGCAGGTAGCTGGTCTAACGTGTTGCTGTTGATGGTGGTTAGTTTAAGGGTTAGGGCAGGTAGCTGGTCTAACGTGTTGCTGTTGATGGTGGTTAGTTTAAGGGTTAGGGCAGGTAGGTGGTCTAACGTGTTGTTGTTGATGGTGGTTAGTTTAAGGGTTAGGGCAGGTAGCTGGTCTAACGTGTTGCTGTTGATGGTGGTTAGTTTAAGGGTTAGGGCAGGTAGCTGGTCTAACGTGTTGCTGTTGATGGTGGTTAGTTTAAGGGTTAGGGCAGGTAGCTGGTCTAACGTGTTGCTGTTGATGGTGGTTAGTTTAAGGGTTAGGGCAGGTAGGTGGTCTAACGTGTTGTTGTTGATGGTGGTTAGTTTAAGGGTTAGGGCAGGTAGCTGGTCTAACGTGTTGCTGTTGATGGTGGTTAGTTTAAGGGTTAGGGCAGGTAGCTGGTCTAACGTGTTGTTGTTGATGGTGGTTAGTTTAAGGGTTAGGGCAGGTAGGTGGTCTAACGTGTTGTTGTTGATGGTGGTTAGTTTAAGGGTTAGGGCAGGTAGCTGGTCTAACGTGTTGTTGTTGATGGTGGTTAGTTTAAGGGTTAGGGCAGGTAGGTGGTCTAACGTGTTGTGGTTGATGGTGGTTAGTTTAAGGGTTAGTGCAGGTAGCTGGTCTAACGTGTTGTTGTTGATGGTGGTTAGTTTAAGGGTTAGGGCAGGTAGCTGGTCTAACGTGTTGTTGTTGATGGTGGTTAGTTTAAGGGTTAGGGCAGGTAGCTGGTCTAACGTGTTGTTGTTGATGGTGGTTAGTTAAGGGTTAGGGCAGGTAGCTGGTCTAACGTGTTGTGGTTGATGGTGTTACGGTGCGTGAATGAGGACCCAAAAGCGAATTAACTTAAACAGAGCTTCTTTAATTACCAAACATAGGTAGGCTCAGACGGACCGGCAGATTCCGACAGGACAAGACAAGGTTACAGCAAAATATGACGACAGTCTGGTTCAGGCATGAAACACAACAAACAAGAATCCGACAAGGACAGGAACAAAAACAGAGAGAGATATAGGGGACTAATCAGAGGGAAAAGGGGAACAGGTGGGAGAAGGGGTGACGAGGTAGTCAAGAGGAGACAAGGAACAGCTGGGGGAAAGCGGGGGAGAAAAGGTAACCTAACAACGACCAGCAGAGGGAGACAGGGTGAAGGGAAAGGACAGAGACAAGACACAACATGACAGTACATGACAGATTGTGGTTAGTTTAAGGGTTAGGGCAGGTAGCTGGTCTAACGTGTTGTTGTTGATGGTGGTTAGTTTAAGGGTTAGGGCAGGTAGCTGGTCTAACGTGTTGTTGTTGATGGTGGTTAGTTTAAGGGTTAGGGCAGGTAGCTGGTCTAACGTGTTGTTGTTGATGGTGGTTAGTTTAAGGGTTAGGGCAGGTAGCTGGTCTAACATGTTGTTGTTGATGGTGGTTAGTTTAAGGGTTAGGGCAGGTAGGTGGTCTAACGTGTTGTTGTTGATGGTGGTTAGTTTAAGGGTTAGGGCAGGTAGCTGGTCTAACGTGTTGTTGTTGATGGTGGTTAGTTTAAGGGTTAGGGCAGGTAGCTGGTCTAACGTGTTGTTGTTGATCCCAGGTGGGGAGGGGGCTTCTACTAAGATATATATGGAATTGTTTTAAGAAAGTCATACCAAGGATCATTTAGCTATTTGATTTAGAATTTTGAGATCCCATGAATTATCAAAATATAAATATATAAATATTTATTTATTAGCCCATACAAACGCATTGAATAACAGATTCATTACATGAAACAACAGATAGTCCCCCCCCCAACAAAAAAAATAAAAGGAAGTTTGTTCTGAAGAGTCTGTCCTATATCTGTACTGGAAGAAAGATCAGGAAACATTATATTTAATTTATTTATTTTTTTACATGTATTTAACCCCTTATTTTTGTCACGGAACAGTCTCCATATATACTTGATGTTTTGACTGCTACCGGGGGACCTTCAGATTAACCTTGTGAGGCCTGTGGGTGTCCTAGTGTTCCTGAGAGTCTTTTCTACAGAGGGGTCACATTAGTTTGTAGCTCAAACCGTTCGAATGCTACAGACGTTTTAGTGAAAAGACCAATTATCGGGATGTCTCATGGTCTGTCAAACACCACTCTGTCACCTTTCACCACAGATGGGATGTCTCATGGTCTGTCAAACACCACTCTGTCACCTTTCACCACAGATGGGATGTCTCATGATCTGTCAAACACCACTCTGTCACCTTTCACCACAAATGGGATGTCTCATGGTCTGTCAAACACCACTCTGTCACCTTTCACCACAGATGGGATGTCTCATGATCTGACAAACACCGATCTAACTCTGTCACCTTTCACCACAGATGGGATGTCTCATGGTCTGTCAAACACCACTCTGTCACCTTTCACCACAGATGGGATGTCTCATGGTCTGATAAACACCTCTCTAGCTCTGTCACCTTTCACCACAGATGGGATGTCTCATGGTCTGATACACACCACTCAAACTCTGTCACCTTTCACCACAGATGGGATGTCTCATGGTCTGTCAAACACCACTCTGTCACCTTTCACCACAGATGGGATGTCTCATGGTCTGATACACACCACTCTAACTCTGTCACCTTTCACCACAGATGGGATGTCTCATGGTCTGATATACACCACTCGAACTCTGTCACCTTTCACCACAGATGGGATGTCTCATGGTCTGATACACACCACTCGAACTCTGTCAGCTTTCACCACAGATGGGATGTCTCATGGTCTGTCAAACACCCCTCTAACTCTGTCACCTTTCACCACAGATGTCTCATGGTCTGATACACACCACTCGAACTCTGTCACCTTTCACCACAGATGTCTCTTGGTCTGATACACACCACTCGAACTCTGTCACCTTTCACCACAGATGTCTCATGGTCTGATACACACCACTCGAACTCTGTCACCTTTCACCACAGATGTCTCATGGTCTGATACACACCACTCGAACTCTGTCACCTTTCACCACAGATGTCTCATGGTCTGATACACACCACTCGAACTCTGTCACCTTTCACCACAGATGTCTCATGGTCTGATACACACCACTCAAACTCTGTCACCTTTCACCACAGATGTCTCATGGTCTGATACACACCACTCGAACTCTGTCACCTTTCACCACAGATGGGGAAGTGTGACATCGGAGGATTGAGACGTATCAAATGTAAAAAAACAGATATCTCTAGTCTAGTTAAAACTGACGGGTACTAATAGGGTTTTTAAAATATGCTAATTAGATGTATGTGGGGGCGCTGACATCGACTTTAGGAGTTTTTAAGGGTTAGGGCAGGTAGCAGGACTTACGTGTTGTTCCTGATGGTGAGTGTCTTCTGTTGGACGGAGTGAGGGTTGGCAGTGGGGAAGCGGACATAGTGTTCAGCTGTGACGTCACAGAGTTCTCCGAGAGCAGGGACCTCTTCTTCCCCAGACACACACACCAGCTCTAGACCTATCAGCTGGCCCTGACCTGGAGACAGACACACACCAGCTCTAGACCTATCAGCTGGCCCTGACCTGGAGACAGACACACACCAGCTCTAGACCTATCAGCTGGCCCTGACCTGGAGACAGACACACACCAGCTCTAGACCTATCAGCTGGCCCTGACCTGGAGACAGACACACACCAGCTCTAGACCTATCAGCTGGCCCTGACCTGGAGACAGACACACACCAGCTCTAGACCTATCAGCTGGCCCTGACCTGGAGACAGACACACACCAGCTCTAGGCCTATCAGCTGGCCCTGACCTGGAGACAGACACACACCTTGTACAGTGATGTCTTTGACCTGGCAGTTGTCACATACTATGGTGAAGACCTGGGAGCAACTCTCTGCCAGCATTGGGAAGAACACCACCTGGGACATGACGCACACGCAGACACACACACACAGTTTCTCAGTGCAGACAAAGCACTATCTGACTTTAGAGGCTGTGATATGACCAAAACGGCTGATTGACTCACCTCCACTACTGTGGTCTGCCCAGGTTGCAGCTCAAATAGGGAGGGGCTGACTGCAAACGGGGGCTCCTCAGCAAAGCTGGTAGTTACTACAGACTGGCAGTGAGAGATGAAGAATTACTACAGACATAATATAACCCTGTTATACAGACCATAATATAACCCTGTTATACAGACCATAATATAACCCTGTCCTACAGACCATAATATAACCCTGTTATACAGACCATAATATAACCCTGTCCTACAGACTATAATATAACCCTGTTATACAGACCATAATATAACCCTGTCCTACAGACCATAATATAACCTTGTCCTACAGACCATAATATAACCCTGTTATACAGACCATAATATAACCCTGTCCTACAGACCATAATATAACCTTGTCCTACAGACCATAATATAACCCTGTTATACAGACCATAATATAACCCTGTTATACAGACCATAATATAACCCTGTCCTACAGACCATAATATAACCCTGTCCTACAGACCATAATATAACCCTGTCCTACAGACCATAATATAACCCTGTCCTACAGACCATAATATAACCCTGTTATACAGACCATAATATAACCCTGTCCTACAGACCATAATATAACCCTGTCCTACAGACCATAATATAACCCTGTCCTACAGACCATAATATAACCCTGTCCTACAGACCATAATATAACCCTGTTATACAGACCATAATATAACCCTGTTATACAGACCATAATATAACCCTGTCCTACAGACCATAATATAACCCTGTCCTACAGACCATAATATAACCCTGTCCTACAGACCATAATATAACCCTGTCCTACAGACCATAATATAACCCTGTCCTACAGACCATAATATAACCCTGTCCTACAGACCATAATATAACCCTGTTATACAGACCATAATATAACCCTGTCCTACAGACCATAATATAACCCTGTCCTACAGACCATAATATAACCCTGTCCTACAGACCATAATATAACCCTGTCCTACAGACCATAATATAACCCTGTCCTACAGACCATAATATAACCCTGTTATACAGACCATAATATAACCCTGTCCTACAGACCATAATATAACCCTGTTATACAGACCATAATATAACCCTGTCCTACAGACCATAATATAACCCTGTTATACAGACCATAATATAACCCTGTCCTACAGACCATAATATAATCCTGTCCTACAGACCATAATATAACCCTGTCCTACAGACCATAATTGTCACGCCCTGGTCGAAGTATTTTGTGTTTTCTTTATTATTTTGGTCAGGCCAGGGTGTGACATGGGTTCATTTATGTGGTGTGTTTTGTCTTGGGGTTTTAGTAGGTATTGGGATTGTGGCTTAGTGGGGTTCTCTAGCAAAGTCTATGGCTGTCTGAATTGGTTCTCAATCAGAGGCAGGTGATTATCGTTGTCTCTGATTGGGAACCATATTTAGGCAGACATATTCTTTGAGTGTTTCGTGGGTGATTGTTCCTGTCTCTGTGTTTGTTGTCACCAGATAGGCTGTATAGGTTTTCACATTCCGTTTGTTGTTTTGTATCGTTCGTTTTTCGTCTTTATTAAAGATGTATCGAATCAACCACGCTGCATTTTGGTCCGACTCTACTTCACCCGAAGAAAACCGTAACAGAATCACCCACCACAACAGGACCAAGCGGCGTGGTGACAGGCAGGAGGAGCAGCGATCACAGGATTTCTGGACTTGGGAGGAGATATTGGACGGAAAAGGACCCTGGGCACAGCCTGGAGAATATCGCCGCCCCAAAGAAGAACTGGAGGCGGCGAAAGCGAAGAGGCGCTGGTTTGAGGAGGCAGCACGGCGACGCGGATGGAAGCCCGAGAGTCAGCCCCAAAAATCTATTGGGGGGGGGCTCACAGGGAGTATGGCTACGCCAGGTAGGAGACCTACGCTAACTTCCTGTGCTTACCGGGGGGCTAGAGAGACCGGGCAGGCACCGTGTTATGCTGTGGTGCGCACGGTGTCTCCAGTGCGGGTGCATAGCACGGTGCGGTACATACCAGCTCCTCGTATCGGCCGGGCTAGAGTGGGCATTGAGCCAGGTAAATTTGGGCAGGCTCGATGCTCAAGAGCTCCAGTGCGCCTGCACGGTTCGGTTTATCCAGTACCACCTCCACGCATCAGCCCTCCGGTGGCAGCTCCCCGCACCAGGCTTCCTGTGCGTGTTCTCTACCACCAGTGCTAGCACCACGCATTAGGCCTACAGTGCGCCTCGCCTGTCCAGCGCTGCCAGAGTCTTCCTCCTCTCCAGCGCTGCCGGAGTCTCCCGCTTATCTAGCGCTGCCAGAGCCTTCCTCCTCTACAGCGCTGCCGGAGTCTCCCGCCTGTTCAGCGCAGTCAGAGCCTTCCTCCTCTCCAGCGCTGTCGGAGTCTCCCGCCTGTTTAGCGCTGTTAGAGCCTTTCTCCTCTCCAGCGCTGCCGGAGTCTCCTGCCTGTTCAGCGCAGCCAGAGCTGCCAGTCTGCATGGAGCAGCCAGGGCTGCCAGCCTGCAAGGAACTGCCAGTCTGTAAGAAGCCGCCAGAGCTGTCAGTCTACATGGAGCAGCCAGAGCCGCCAGTCAGCGTGGAGCAGCCAGAGCCGCCAGTCAGCATGGAGCAGCCAGATCCGTCAGTCTGCCAGGATCTGCCAGTCAGCCAGACTCTTCCAGATCTGCCAGTCAGCCAGACGCTTCCAGATCTGCCAGTCAGCCAGACTCTTCCAGATCTGCCAGTCAACCAGACTCTTCCAGATCTGCCAGTCAACCAGACTCTTCCAGATCTGCCAGTCAACCAGACTCTTCCAGATCCGCCAGTCAGCCAGGATCTGCCAGAACCACCAGCCAGCCAGGATCTGCCGGATCCAACTACCTGCCTGAGCTTCCCATCAGTGCTGAGCTTCCCCTCAGTGCTGAGCTTCCTCTCAGTGCTGAGCTTCCTCTCAGTGCTGAGCTTCCTCTCAGTGCTGGGCTTCCTCTCAGTGCCGAGCTTCCCCTCAGTCCCGAGCTTCCCCTCAGTCCCGAGCGTCCCCTCAGTCCCGAGCGTCCCCTCAGTCCCGAGCGTCCCCTCAGTCCCGAGCGTCCCCTCAGTCCCGAGCGTCCCCTCAGTCCCGAGCGTCCCCTCAGTCCCGAGCGTCCCCTCAGTCCCGAGCTGCCCCTCAGTCCCGAGCTGCCCCTCAGTCCCGAGCTGCCCCTCAGTCCCGAGCTGCCCCTCAGTCCCGAGCTGCCCCTCAGTCCAGGTGGATTCTGGGTGAGGACTACTAGGCCATGGTCGGCGGCGAGGGTGGACTATCCTAGGACGCGAGGAGGAGGGACTAAGACATTGATTGAGTGGGGTCCGCGTCCCGCGCCGGAGCCGCCACCATGGACAGACGCCCACCCGGACCCTCCCTATTGATTTTGATGTGCGTCCGGGAGTCCGCACCTTAGGGGGGGGGGGGGGTTCTGTCACGCCCTGGTCGAAGTATTTTGTGTTTCCTTTATTATTTTGGTCAGGCCAGGGTGTGACATGGGTTATTTACCCTTTAACCTCTAACCCTAACACCCTAACTCAGAGGTGATTTTATTTACCCTTTGACCTCTAACCCTAACACCCTAACCCAGAGGTGATTGTATTTACCCTTTGACCTCTAACCCTAACACCCTAACCCAGAGGTGATTGTATTTACCCTGATGTTGGAGGCGGGCCACTGTCTCCGGGGGAGGATACAGAAGGTTCCAGCACTGAGGCCCTCATTACAACACAGGAACTGTCTGAATCTCACCCCTCCTACCAGACAGTAGCCACAGTCCAGAACACTGGGCACTGGGCGGACACAAGACAGAGGGACAAACCAAGTCAGTACACATAAGGGTGTGTGGTAGAATGAGCTTAATCACTAACTAAGTACACTTTTATTCTGTTTTCAATTTTCTTTAGGTAACACTCAAGGGCAACAGTTTGGTTAGAGGTGTACTGCATTAGGCTACGCTATACGGAGCAATCAATGATCATAATAACATCATTGCTCGTTAGGTAGTATGAACCACTCAGCTGTCAGTATGGGAGGAGGTCAGGACCACTCAGGTGTCAGTATGGGAGGTTAGGACCACTCACCTGTCAGTATGGGAGGGGGTCAGGACCACTCAGCTGTCAGTATGGGAGGGGGTCAGGACCACTCAGGTGTCAGTATGGGAGGGGGTCAGGACCACTGAGGTGTCAGTATGGGAGGAGATCAGGACCACTCAGGTGTCAGTATGGGAAGAGGTCAGGACCACTCAGGTGTCAGTATGGGAGGAGATCAGGACCACTCAGGTGTCAGTATGGGAGGAGATCAGGACCACTCAGGTGTCAGTATGGGAAGAGGTCAGGACCACTCAGGTGTCAGTATGGGAGGAGGTCAGGACCACTCAGGTGTCAGTATGGGAGGAGATCAGGACCACTCAGGTGTCAGTATGGGAGGAGATCAGGACCACTCAGGTGTCAGTATGGGAAGAGGTCAGGACCACTCAGGTGTCAGTATGGGAGGAGGTCAGGACCACTCAGGTGTCAGTATGGGAAGAGGTCAGGACCACTCAGGTGTCAGTATGGGAAGAGGTCAGGACCACTCAGGTGTCAGTATGGGAAGAGGTCAGGACCACTCAGCTGTCAGTATGGGAGGGGGTCAGGACCACTCAGGTGTCAGTATGGGAGGAGGTCAGGACCACTCAGGTGTCAGTATGGGAGGAGGTCAGGACCACTCAGCTGTCAGTATGGGAGGAGGTCAGGACCACTCAGCTGTCAGTATGGGAGGAGGTCAGGACCACTCAGGTGTCAGTATGGGAGGAGGTCAGGACCACTCAGGTGTCAGTATGGGAGGAGGTCAGGACCACTCAGGTGTCAGTATGGGAAGAGGTCAGGACCACTCAGGTGTCAGTATGGGAAGAGGTCAGGACCACTCAGGTGTCAGTATGGGAAGAGGTCAGGACCACTCAGCTGTCAGTATGGGAAGAGGTCAGGACCACTCAGCTGTCAGTATGGGAGGAGGTCAGGACCACTCAGGTGTCAGTATGGGCGGAGGTCAGGACCACTCAGGTGTCAGTATGGGCGGAGGTTAGGACCACTCACCTGTCAGTATGGGCGGAGGTTAGGACCACTCACGTGTCAGTATAGGTGGCGGTCTGCGGGCCTCGATGGGAACCAGCAGTGGGTATTGGGCCTGACTCTCTACAACCAGGAAGTCTTGGTAGTCAGCCAGGGAGTCTGGAGCAAACAGTACTGTGTACTGGCAGGACATCCCAGGGGCTACGATACCCCCCTCGCCTGGAAACCTGCCTGATGACACAACAACACCGTCAGTGACTGCATCCCATACAGCATCCTATTACATTTATAGTGCACTACTCTTGACCAGGACTTTAGTGCACTATATAGGGAATAGGGTGATATTTGGGACTCAACATTATCTCCTCTTTACTCAGAATCATTAAGACCGCAGTTGTATTTCAATTCAATTCAAGGGGCTTTATTGGCATGGGAAACATATGTTAACATTGATCTTTATTGGCATGGGAAACATATGTTAGCATTGATCTTTATTGGCATGGGAAACATATGTTAGCATTGATCTTTATTGGCATGGGAAACATATGTTAACATTGATCTTTATTGGCATGGGAAACATATGTTAGCATTGATCTTTATTGGCATGGGAAACATATGTTAGCATTGCCAAAACAAGTGAAGTAGATAATAAACAAAAGTGAAATAAACAAAAATTAACAGTAAACATTACTCACAAAAGTTCCAAAAGAACAAAGACATTACAAATGTCATATTATATATACAGTTGAAGTCAAAAGTTTACCTACACCTTAGCCAAATACATTTCAAATCAGTTTCACAATTTCTGACATTTAATCCTAGTAATAATTCCCTGTCTTAGGTCAGCTAGGATCACCACTTTATTTGAAGAATGTGAAATGTCAGAATAATAATAGAGAGAATGATTTATTTCAGCTTTAATTTATTTCATCACATTCCCCGTGGGTCAGAAGTTCACATACACTCAATTATTATTTGGTAGCATTGCCTTTAAATTGTTTGACTTGGATCAAACGTTTTGGGTAGCCGAAATAAATCAAATGTATTTATATTGCCCTTCTTACATCAGCTGATATATCAAAGTGCTGTACAGAAAACCAGTCTAAAACCCCAAACAGTAAACAATGCAGGTGTAGAAGCATGAGGCCCATCCTCCTGACAGAGCTGGTGTATCTGAGTCAGGTTTGTAGGCCTCCTTGATCGCACAAGCTTTTTCAGTTCTGCCCACAAATTTTCGATGGGATTGAGGTCAGGGCTTTGTGATGGCCACTCCAATACCTTGACTTTGTTTTCCTTAAGCCAATTCGCCACAACAATGGAAGTATGCTTGGGGTAATTGTCCATTTGGAAGACCATTTTGCGACCAAGCTTTAACTTCCTGACTTAAGATGTTGCTTCAATATATCCACATAATTTTCCGTCCTCATCATGTCATCTATTTTGTGAAGTGCACCAGTCCCTCCTGCAGGAAAGAACCCCCACAACATGATGCTGCCACCCCCGTGCTTCACAGTTGGGATGGTGCTCTTCGGCTTGCAAGCCTACCCCTTTTTCCTCCAAACATAACGATGGTCATTATGGCCAAACAGTTCTATTTTTGTTTCATCAGACCAGAAGACTTTTCTCCAAAAAGTACGATATTTGTCCCCATGTACAGTTGCAAACCGTAGTCTGGCTTTTTTTACGGCGGTTTTGGAGCAGTGGTTTCTTCCTTGCTGAGTGGCCTTTCAGGTTATGTAAATATAGGACTCGTTTTACTGTGGATATAGATACTTTTGTACCCGTTTCCTCCAGCATCTTCACAAGGTCATTTGCTGTTGTTCTGGGATTGATTTGCACTTTTCGTACCAAAGTACGTTCATCTCTAGGAGACAGAACGCGTCTCTTTCCTGAGCAGTATGACGGCTGCGTGGTCCCATGGTGTTTATACTTGCGTACTATTGTTTGTACAGATGAACGTGGGACTTTCAGGTGTTTGGAAATTGCTCCCAACGATGAACCAGACTTGTGGAGGTCTACAATTTTTTTCTGAGGTCTTGGCTGATTTCTTTTGATTTTCCAATGATGTCAAGCAAAGAGGCACTGAGTTTGACGTTAGGGCTTGAAATACATCCACAGGTATACCTCCAATTGACTCGAGTTATGTCAATTAGCCTATCAGAAGCTTCTAAAGCCATGACATAATTTTCTGGAATTTTCCAAGCTGTTTAAAGGCCCAGTCAACTTAGTGTATGTAAACTTCTGACCCACTGGAATTATGAAACAGTGAATTATAAGTGAAATAATCTGTCTGTAAACAATTGTTGGACAAATTACTTGTGTCATACACAAAGTAGATGTCCTAACCGACTTGCCAAAACTATAGTTTGTTAACAAGAAATTTGTGGAGTGGTTGAAAAACAAGTTTTATTGACTCCAACCTGAGTGTATGTAAACTTCCGACTTCAACTGTATATACAGTGATGTAACGATGTGCAAATGGTTAAAGTACAAAATGGAAAATAAATAAACGTGGGTTGTATTTACAATGGTGTTTGTTCTTCACTTCACTATTTATCATCTTGTGTAAATAGACTCTCTCTACAGCTGACTTCAAAAATGTAAGCCTATGTAACATTACACTAATAAAAACAGTAGGACAGAGGGAGGAGGACATTATGCACTACCCTCTGTAGTGCCTTACGGTCGGATCCCGAGGAATTGCCATACCAGGAGGTGATGCAACCGGTCAGGCTGCTCTCGCTGGTGCAGCTGTAGATTTTTGTTGATGATCTGGGGACCCATGACACATTTTTTCAGTCTCCTGAGGGGGAAAAGGTGTTGCCGTGCCCTCTTCACGACTGTCTTGGTGAGTTTGGACCATGAAAGTTTGTTGGTGATGTGGACATCGAGGAACTTGAAATTCTCGACTCGCTCCACTACAGCCCTGTCGATGTGAATGGGGGCTTGTTCAACCGTCCTTTTCCTGTAGTCCACGATCAGCTCCTTTGTCTTGCTCGCATTGCGGGAGAGGTTGTTGTCCTGGCACCACACTGCCAGGTCACTGACCTCCTCCCTATAGGCCGTCTCATCGTTGTCGGTGATCAGGCCTACCACTGTTGTGTCATCAGCAAACTTAATGATGGTGTTGGAGTTGTGCTTGGCCACGCAGTCGTGGGTGAACAGGGAGTAAAGGCGGGGACTGAGCACGCACCCCTGAGGAGCTCCAGTGTTGAGGATCAGCGTGACAGATGTGTTGCTACCTACCCTCACCACCTGGGGGCGGCCCGTCAGGAAGTCCAGGATCCACCGGGAGGTGTTTAGTCCCACAGTCCGTAGCTTAGTGATGAGCTTCGTGGGCACTATGGTGTTGAACACTGATCTGTAGTCAATGAACAGCATTCTCACATAGGTGTTCCTTTTGTCCAGATGAGAAAGGGCAGTCTGGAGTGCAATTGAGATTTCGTCATCTGTGGATCGGTTGGGGCGGTATGCAAATTGGAGTGGGTCTAGGGATGGTGTTGGTGTGAGCCATGACCAGCCTTCCAAAGAAATTCCTGGCTACCGACGTGAGTGCTTCGGGGCGGTAGTCATTTAGGCAGGTTACCTCCGCTTTCATGGGCACAGGGACTATGGTGGTCTGCTTGAAACATGTAGGCATTACAGACTCGTTCAGGGAGAGGTTGAAAATGGCAGTGAAGACACTTGCCAGTTGGTCCACGCATGCTCTGATTACACGTCCTGGTAATCCGTCTGGCCCTTCGGCCTTGTGAATGTTGCCCTGTTTAGAGCAAAACAGCTCGAGCTCAGTGAGGTTGGATGGAGAGCATTTGTGAACAGCAGTTTTCAGTTCTTTCCACAGATTCTCGATTGGATTCAGGTCTGGACTTTGACTTGGCCATTCTAACACCTGGATATGTTTATTTTTGAACCATTCCATTGTAGATTTTGCTTTATGTTTTAGATCATTGTCTTGTTGGAAGACAAATCTCCGTCCCAGTCTCAGGTCTTTTGCAGACTCCATCAGGTTTTCTTCCAGAATGGTCCTGTATTTGGCTCCATCCATCTTCCCATCAATTTTAACCATCTTCCCTGTCCCTGCTGAAGAAAAGCAGGCCCAAACCATGATGCTGACACCATCATGTTTGACAGTGGGGATGGTGTGTTCAGTGTGATGGGCTGTGTTGCTTTTACGCCAAACATAACGTTTTGCATTGTTGCCAAATAGTTCAATTTTGGTTTCATCTGACCAGAGCACCTTCTTCCACATGTTTGGTGTGTCTCCCAGGTGGCTTGTGGCAAACTTTAAACAACACTTTTTATGGATATCTTTAAGAAATGGCTTTCTTCTTGCCACTCTTCCATAAAGGACAGATTTGTGCAATATACAACTGATTGTTGTCCTATGGACAGAGTCTCCCACCTCAGCTGTAGATCTCTGCAGTTCATCCAGTGATCATGGGCCTCTTGGCTGCATCTCTGATCAGTCTTCTCCTTGTATGAGCTGAAAGTTTAGAGGGACGGCCAGGTCTTGGTAGATTTGCAGTGGTCTGATACTCCTTCCATTTCAATATTATCGCTTGCACAGTGCTCCTTGGGATGTTTAAAGCTTGGGAAATCTTTTTGTATCCAAATCCGGCTTTAAACTTCTTCACAACAGACCTCTCAGACCTGCCTGGTGTGTTCCTTGTTCTTCATGATGCTCTCTGCGCTTTTAACGGACCTCTGAGACTATCACAGTGCAGGTGCATTTATACGGAGACTTGATTACACACAGGTGGATTGTATTTATCATCATTAGTCATTTAGGTCAACATTGGATCATTCAGAGATCCTCACTGAACTTCTGGAGAGAGTTTGCTGCACTGAAAGTAAAGGGGCTGAATAATTTTGCACGCCCAATTTTTCAGTTTTTGATTTGTTAAAAAAGTTTGAAATATCCAATAAATGTCGTTCCACTTCATGATTGTGTCCCACTTATTGTTGATTCTTCACAAAAAAATACAGTTTTATATCTTTATGTTTGAAGCCTGAAATGTGGCAAAAGGTCGCAGAGTTCAAGGGGCCGAATACTTTCGCAAGGCACTGTATGTTGTTGTCTTAGGTCTCTCTTTATGTAGTGTAGTGTTGTATCTCTTGTCGTGATGTGTGTTTCGTCCTATATTTGTATTTAATTTATTTTTAATACCAGCCCCCCATCCCTGCTGGTAGGCCATTATTGTAAATAAGAATGTGTTCTTAACTGACTTGCCTAGTTAAAAAAAGGTTAAAAAATAAAATAATTAAATAAACATATTCAAACTAAGGGCAACCATGGCATCCGTGACAGGGAGAAGCGTCCAACCATGATGTATCCTGGTAAGATAGTATAGCTAGCTACATTTTCAGATATTACACATTTCATAAAGTCACATTTCATAAAGTATTTTCATTTCAAGTTAAAGTGTACTGTTAGCTAGCTAGCTAACGTTAGCTGTCTGGCTCGCTGGATAACGTTACGTGTATGATCTCACTATTCGTATCTCAGAGCCATTTGCATTGCTAGTGATAGCCTAATGTTAGCTAGCTAACATTGAACCTGGTTGGTCAGCTACCTTCAGATTCATGCAGGGTAGTAATGTCATGAGTTGTGATTATGGTTCATTGTTTAGCTAGCTAGGTACATGTCTTAACAAAAGACTCCACCATGCAAGTGTCCATGTTAATAGAATATCACTGCAACAACTGTTAGCCAGTTAGATTGGGTGCTTGACTGCTGTTGCTAGGACAGAACGCTCGGATCAATTCTTAAAGAGATGGGTGGAGATAAATTCTGAATGGGTGTAGACAAAGAAGTGCTCTCTAGTTGCTACTAGGGAAAAAAGTGGCTTCTGTAAACCCTTTTTGGAGCCAGTGAAACCTGTGTGTATTTTCGCTGCAGTGGGCTGCCGGCTTGGGGTGTGATTCTATGTCCTTATAGTATGTTATACCGAATGACGACTGAAAGGGAACGTACAGTTATAAATATAACTATTGTTTCCTGAAGGAGGAAAAAATGTATAACATATTTTGCCCCAGTGACAACAGGGTATTTTAGGCATGCTGAAGTGAGGAACTGAATTGAGGAAATGAATGCGAGCCCCGGTATTAGCCAGGAAGGAGGACTTCTGAGGGCGGGCTCGGCCTGCATTGGCCTGTTGGGTGTGATTTCACTTTTTTCAGGTGAATATGATTGGTCGTTAATACCTTGTTCCCTCCTTCAGGTTTACAGAAGCCACTTTTTTCCCTAATACCTTTTCCCTAGTCGCAACTAGAGAGCACTTCTTTGTCTACACCCATTCAGAATCGTTCAAACCCTCTTAAGCTTTATCTCCCCCCAGGAAGGTTAGGGTTAGAGGTGGGGGGAAGTTTAGGGTCAGTGGTGGGGGGGAGGGTTAGGGTTAGTGGTGGGGGGGAAGTTTAGGGTTAGTGGTGGGGGGGAAGTTTAGGGTTAGTGGTGGGGGGGAAGGTTAGGGTTAGTGGTGGGGGGGAAGGTTAGGGTTAGTGGTGGGGGGAAGTACTGACCGAGACCCAGGGAGAAGTGAGGGGTGGTGGGGGGAGGTTAGAGTACTGACCGAGACCCAGGGAGAAGTGAGGGTGGTGGGGGGGGTGGTGAGGGGGAGGTTAGAGTACTGACCGAGACCCAGGGAGAAGTGAGGGGTGGTGGGGAGGTTAGAGTACTGACCGAGACCCAGGGAGAAGTGAGGGGTGGTGGGGGGAGGTTAGAGTACTGACCGAGACCCAGGGAGAAGTGAGGGGTGGTGGGGGGGAGGACCCGGACATGTCGGCTGGTAGCAGTCATGTTCCTCAGCTCCACTGTAGTCTGAAGGAGGAAGAGGAGAGGAGAGGAAGAGGTCAATCATTGCAAATAATGGATTCCACTGTCGTCGTTTATTGAAGCCTTGGTGAACCAGAATCACAGGGTTGTAGTTCAACAAAACCAGGGAATATCAGAGGTCTTATGAGTACAATGACAAGAGAAACACTAGACAACAGTCCTGGAATGTTATGACAACATGTAGACACAGTGCCTGGGGAAACTATTTAGACCCCTCGACTTTTTCCACATTTTGTTAAGTTACCTTATACTAAAATTGATTAAATAAATAGAAATCCTCAGCAATCTACACACAATACCACATAATGATAAAGCAAAAATACATTTTCAGAAATACCTTATTTACGTAAGTATTTAGCAACTTTGCTATGGGACTGTAAATTGAGCTCAGGTTCATCCTGTTTCCATTGATCATCCTTGGGATGTTTCTACAACTTGATTGGAGTCCACCTGTGGTAAATTCAATTGATTGGACATGATTTGGAAAAGCACACACCTGTCTATATAAGGTCCCGCAGTTGACAGTGCATGCCAATACCAAGTCATGAGGTCGAGGGATTGTCCAAAGAGCTCCAAGACAGGATAGCACAGATCTGGAGAAGGGTACCAAAACATTTCTGCCGTATTGAAGGTCTCCAAGAACACAGTGACCTCCATCATTCTTTAAATAGAAGATGTTTGGAACCACCAAGACTCTTCCTAGAGCTGGCCAAACTGAGCAATCGGGGAGAGTGGCCTAGGTCAGGAAGGTGACCAAGAACCTGATAGTCACTCTGACAGAGCTCCAGAGATCCTCTGTGGAGATGGGAGAACCTTCCAGAAGGACAACCATCTCTGCATCACTCCACCAATCAGACCTTTATGCTAGAGTGGCCAGACGGAAGCTACTCCTCAGTAAAATGCACATGACAGCCTGCATGGAGTTTGCCAAAAGGCACCTAAAGACTCTCAGATCATCAGAAACAAGATTCTCTGGCCTGATCAAACCAAGACTGAACTCTTTGGCCTGAATGCCAAGCATCACGTCTGGAGGAAACCTGGCACCATCCCTACGGTGAAGCATGGTGGTGGCAGCATCATGCTGTGGTGATGTTTTTCAGTGGCAGGGACTGGGAAACTAGTCAGGATCGAGGGAAAGATGAACGGAGCAAAGTACAGAGAGATCCTTGATGAAAACCTTCTCCAGAGCGCTCAGGACCTCAAACTGGGGGTGAAGGTTCACCTTCCAACAGGACAATGACCCTAAGCACACAGCCAAGACAATGCAGGAGTGACTTCAGGACAAGTCTCTGAATGTCCTTGAGTGGCCTAGCCAGAGCCCAGACTTTACAAAAATATATATTTCACCTTCATTTAACCAGGTAGGCCAGTTGAGAACAAGTTCTGATTTACAACTGCAACCTGGCCAAGATAAAGCAAAGCAGTGCAGCAACACTCCCCATCCAACCTGACAGAGCTTGAGAGGATCTGCAGAGAAGAATGGGAAAAACTCTCCAAATACAGGTGTGCCAAGCTTGTAGCGTCATACCCAAGAAGACTCAATGCTGCAATCGCTGCCAAAGGTGCTTCAACAAAGTAATAAGTAAAGGGGTTGAATACTTATGCAAATGTGATATCACAGTTTATTATTTTTAAGAAATTAGCAAAAATTTCAAAACCTGATTTGCTTAGTCATTATGGGGTATTGTGTGTAGGTTGATGGGCAGGGACTACTTAATACATTTTAGAATAAGGCTGTAACGTAACAAAATGTGGAAAAAGTCAAAGGGTCTGAATACTTTCCGAATTCACTATAGATAACAAAATAGTTGGGAAGAGATTTTCGATGTAGTGATTCTTTGGCACATTGTTTATGAACTGATGTGCAAGATGACGGCAGATTAAAAACATAATTTTTCAATTTAAATTATTATACAAAATTCTTCCAACCAATAGAATGTTATATATATATACAGTGGGGCAAAAAAGTATTTAGTCAGCCACCAATTGTGCAAGTTCTCCCACTTAAAAAGATGAGAGAGGCCTGTAATTTTCATCATAGGTACACTTCAACTATGACAGACAAAATGAGAGAAAAAATCCAGAAAATCACATTGTAGGATTTTTTATGGTCCTGGAACGTTATGACTACAATAGATAAGAGAAACACTAGCCAACGGTCCTGGAACGTTATGACTACAATAGATAAGAGAAACACTAGACAACGGTCCTGGAACGTTATGACTACAATAGATAAGAGAAACACTAGACAACGGTCCTGGAACGTTATGACTACAATAGATAAGAGAAACACTAGACAACGGTCCTGGAACGTTATGACTACAATAGATAAGAGAAACACTAGACAACGGTCCTGGAACGTTATGACTACAATAGATAAGAGAAACACTAGACAACGGTCCTTTTACTTCTGGCGCCGACAGAGATGGCCGCCTCGCTTCGCGTTCCTATTATTTCTGACATTGGTTGCCCCAGGTCATCTTAGGTTTCATTACATACAGTCGAGAAGAACTACTGAATATAAGAGCAAGTGTCAACTCACCATCAGTACGACCAAGAATATGACTTTCCCGAAGCGGATCCTGTGTTCTGCAATTTCACCCAGGACAACGGAATGGATCCCAGCCGGCGACCCAAAACAATGACTTCGTAAAAGAGGGAAACGAAGCGGTCTTCTGGTCAGGCTCCGGGGGCACATCGCGCACCACTCCCTAGCATACTACTCGCCAATGTCCAGTCTCTTGACAACAAAGGTTAATGATGTCCGAGTAAGGGTAGCATTCCAGAGGGACATCAGAGACTGTAATGTTCTTTGCTTCACAGAAACATGGCTCACTCGCAGCCGCGCCTCTTCAACCTCAGGAGGCTGAAGAAATTTGGCTTGTCACCAAAAGCACTCACAAACTTCTACAGATGCACAATCGAGAGCATCCTGTCGGGCTGTATCACCGCCTGGTACGGCAACTGCTCCGCCCACAATTGTAAGGCTCTCCAGAGGGTAGTGAGGTCTGCACAACGCATCACCGGGGGCAAACTACCTGCCCTCCAGGACACCTACACCACCCGATGTCACAGGAAGGCCATAAAGATCATCAAGGACAACAACCACCCGAGCCACTGCCTGTTCACCCCGCTATCATCCAGAAGGTGAGGTCAGTACAGGTGCATCAAAGCTGGGACCGAGAGACTGAAAAACAGCTTCTATCTCAAGGCCATCAGACTGTTAAACAGCCACCACTAACATTGAGTGGCTGCTGCCAACACACTGACTCAACTCCAGCCACTTTAATAATGGGAATTGATGTAAAATATATCACTAGCCACTTTAAACAATGCTACTTAATATAATGTTTACAAACCCTACATTATTCATCTCATATGTACTCTATATCATCTACTGCATCTTTATGTAATACATGTATCACTAGCCACTTTAAACTATGCCACTTTGTTTACATACCTTACATTACTCATCTCATATGTATATACTGTACTCGATACCATCTACTGCATCTTGCCTATGCCGCTCTGTACCATCACTCATTCATATATCTTTATGTACATATTCTTTATCCCTTTACACGTGTGTGTATAAGGTAGTAGTTGTGGAATTGTTAGCTAGATTACTTGTTGGTTATTACTACATTGTCCGAACTAGAAGCACAAGCATTTCGCTACACTCGCATTAACATCTGCTAACCATGTGTATGTGACAAATACATTTGATTAGATTTTTTGATTTGGAACGTTATGACTACAATAGATAAGAGATTTTACTCCAGTGGGGAAAAGTGAGGTGAGGTGAAGGTTTGTTTCTGTACCATACCTCAGACACCTGTCCCACTGTAGTCAGTACGTACCTCATACACCTGTCCCACTGTAGTCAGTACGTACCTCATACACCTGTCCCACTGTAGTCAGTACGTACCTCACACACCTGTCCCACTGTAGTCAGTACATATCTCATACACCTGTCCCACTGTAGTCAGTACGTACCTCATACACCTGTCCCACTGTAGTCAGTACGTACCTCACACACCTGTCCCACTGTAGTCAGTACGTACCCAATACACCTGTCCCACTGTAGTCAGTACGTACCTCACACACCTGTCCCAATATCGTCAATACGTACCGTATGTATCTGTCCTACTGTAGTTGATATGTACCTCATACATCTGTCCCACTCTAGTCAGTACGTACCTCATACGTCTATCCTATTGTAGTTGATACGTCCCACATACATCTGTCCTACTGTAGTCAGTTCCGTAACCTCATATATCTGTCCTAATCTAGTCAGTACGTACCTCACACATCTGTCCTATTGTAGTTGATACGTCCCACATACATCTGTCCTACTGTAGTCGATACGTACCTCGTATGAGGTACATACATCCATCCTACTGTATTCGTTACGTACCTCACACATCTGTCCAACTGTAGTCAGTACATACCTCAAATACCTGTCCCACTCTGTAGTCAGTGAAGACAACAGATGGATTGGCCAGGAACAATGTCGTCAATACGTACCGTATTCATCTCTCCTACTGTAGTTGATATTTACCTCATACATCTGTCCCACTGTAGTCAGTACGTACCTCACACATCTGTCCTACTGTAGTTGATACGTCCCACATACATCTGTCCTACTGTAGTCGATACGTACCTCGTATGAGGTACATACATCCATCCTACTGTATTCGTTACGTACCTCATACATCTGTCCAACTGTAGTCAGTACATACCTCAAATACCTGTCCCACTGTCGTCAGTACATACCTCATATACCTGTCCCACTGTCGTCAGTACGCACCTCATATACCTGTCCCACTGTCATCAGTACGTACCTCATATACCTGTCCCACTGTCGTCAGTACGTACCTCATATACCTGTCCCACTGTCGTCAGTACGTACCTCATATACCTGTCCCACTGTCGTCAGTACGTACCTCATATACCTGTCCCACTGTCGTCAGTACATACCTCAAATACCTGTCCCACTCTGTAGTCAGTGAAGAAGACAACAGGTGGATTGGCCAGGAACACAGGGATGGGCTCAGCTGGGGATCTGGGGGGGAACAACATGAAGACAGGTTATGGGGCATTATTTACTGCGCTGTGATAGGTAGACAGACTGGGCAACTGATGAAAAACACAATGACACACAGAAAACAGACAGGTTTGTGTGTCCTGAATAAGTGTCATGCATGTCTACTCCAGGTAATTATTAAGTTAACCACATTAGGATTGTCGTGGAAATTTCCTTAATTACCAAATGATGAGAGAGCAAATCACACACCAGTCAGAATGATGCTTAATCTTCACCTTTAATAATAATTAAGCTTTTGCAATAGCATTTTGACTTTCAACAATTCAGTATCTCTAATGAAAAGTTGAGAGTCGTCAACATAATGGCAACTGGGATCCTTTATAGCAAAGATCCACCCCCCCTAGTCGACATGACAAACCACAGGTCTTAGGAACTTAGACAAAGAAAGACTTTACTTCAGAGAGGAGTATCCCCTAGCCAGACAGCATTGGCTATAAATTATCGTACAAAATGGTACCAAGACATTACCCCCACCCAATGGTATATATCAATTGTCATTTTAGATACTCCCATCCCAAATACAACCAATTCTGGACAAGCTCATGGAGAGGAAAGTGAGCCTCTAGGTCAAGATAGGGGCAACGAGAGAGGGAACATAGAATGGTTCCAGACACTGCCATCCTCCTCTCCCGATGGGAAAAGTAGGGAGTGACTGGCACACAGACACAGTGGAGCCAAGAGATAATTGGTTCCCCATCAATCATCCCTTCACATGGTTTAAAATATACGTTTACACATGATGACACGCTTGACCTCTCCCCTCTCTGCGGCCCAAGCAACATAGTCCTGACAGAGAACAGATGACTGCAAATGGCCACCACTATAGTACAACAAAATACCTTCTGATGAGAAGTAACTCACAAGCATATCATGAAAATAAAACATCTTATCTATGTTACCCAACTAATTCTGATTAATCCCCAACAGGATTTAAACATTAAGTTTCCAACTTCAGGGTTGTCTCCATGCTGCCGCTGATATACACCCAATAATGGAAGGAAGCTGACTTCTAGGAATGTAACAACTAAAATCTAATGGAACTAGAAACTGACATTTTTTTGAAGTTTTTTTGAAGAAAATGTGTGTGCTTGTTAGCCTTGAAGTGTTATGGTTTAGTTGAATAGTTCCCCAGTAGCTGTTGACATGCAGCAGCTACTCTTCCTGGGTTCCAAACAAAACATAAAATACACCAGGGTACATAACAGTTATAGACAAGAACAACATAAGACAATATTCAATTAAATAACAATAAAGACATCAAGAGAAAAAAACTAATGACTACTGTATTTACACACTATTCCTACAGTATATACATATTCATATAATTATATACAGAACAGTTAATGAGAGCTTTAGAAAGAGGAGAGGCTCTGTGATACAATATGGTTTTAAATCTGTCATGTATTGTCATGTTGTGTCTTGTTTCTGTCCTTTCCCTTCACCCTGTCTCCCTCTGCTGGTCGTTATTAGGTTACCTTTTCTCCCCCTCTTTCCCCCAGCTGTTCCTTGTCTCCTCCTAACTACCTTGTCACCCCTTTTCCCACCTGTTCCCTTTTTCCCTCTAATTAGTCCTCTATATCTCTCTCTGTTTTTGTTCCTGTCTTTGTCGGATTCTTGTTTGTGTTTTTCATGCCTGAACCAGACTATCGTCATGTTTGCTGCAACCTTGTCCTGTCCTGTCGGAATCTGCCGGTCCATCTGAGCCTACCTATGTTTTGTTATTAAAGAAGTTCTGTTTACGTTAATTCGCTTTTGGGTCCTCATTCACGCACCGTAACAGAAGAATCCGACCAAGAATGGACCCAGCGACTTCGGATCCTCTCCACTCTGCCGTCGAGATCCAGGGAGCGATGCTAGGCAGACACGAGCAGGAAGTGTCTGCTGCTCGACATGCCGTTGAGACCCTGGCCGCCCAAGTCTCCAACCTCACAGAACAGGTTCACCATCTCCGCCTCGATCCACCGGCTTCGAGGCTTCCAGGGCTTTCGAATCTCCGGAGCCCAGAATCAATAACCCGCCGTGTTACTCTGGGAAGCCCACTGAATGCCGCTCGTTCCTCACCCAGTGTGATATTGTGTTTTCTCTCCAGCCCAACACTTACTCCAGGAGCACAGCTCGTATCGCCTACGTCATATCTCTCCTTACTGGACGGGCTCGTGAGTGGGGCACGGCAATCTGGGAGGCAAGGGCTGAGTGTACTAACCAGTATCAGGACTTTAAGGAGGAGATGATACGGGTTTTTGATCGTTCTGTTTTTGGGGAGGAAGCTTCCAGGGCCCTGTCTTCCCTATGTCAAGGTAATCGATCCATAACAGACTACTCTATTGAGTTTCGCACTCTTGCTGCCTCCAGTGACTGGAACGAGCCGGCTTTGCTCGCTCGTTTTCTGGAGGGTCTCCGCGCGGAGGTAAAGGATGAGATTCTCTCCCGGGAGGTTCCTTCCAGCGTGGATTCCTTGATTGAACTCGCTATTCGCATAGAGCGACGGGTTGATCTTCGTCACCGAGCTCGTGGAAAGGAGCTCACGTTCTCCGTTGCCCCCCTCTCCGCATCACTACCATCTTCCTCTGCCGGCTCGGGTGCTGAGCCTATGCAGCTGGGAGGTATCCGCATCTCGACTAAGGAGAGGGAACGGAGAATCACCAACCGCCTCTGTCTCTATTGCGGTTCCGCTGGTCATTTTGTCACTTCATGTCCAGTAAAAGCCAAGAGCTCATCAGTAAGCGGAGGGCTACTGGTGAGCGCTACTACTCCTGTCTCTCCTTCAAGATCCTGCACTACCTTGTCGGTCCATCTACGCTGGACCGGTTCGTCAGCTTCCTGCAGTGCCTTAATAGACTCTGGGGCGGAGGGCTGTTTTATGGACGAGACCTGGGCTCGGGAACATAACATTCCTCTCAGACAGTTAAGGGAGCCCACGGCCTTGTTCGCTTTGGATGGTAGTCCTCTCCCCAGGATTCAGCGTGAGACGCTACCTTTAACCCTCACTGTCTCTGGTAATCATAGCGAAACCATTTCTTTTTTAATTTTTCGTTCACCTTTTACACCTGTTGTTTTGGGCCATCCCTGGCTAGTTTGTCATAATCCTTCTATTAATTGGTCTAGTAATTCTATCCTCTCCTGGAACGTCTCTTGTCATGTGAAATGTTTAATGTCTGCTATCCCTCCTGTTTCCTCTGTCTCTTCTTCACAGGAGGAGCCTGGTGATTTGACAGGGGTGCCGGAGGAATATCACGATCTGCGCACGGTGTTCAGTCGGTCCAGGGCCACCTCTCTTCCTCCACACCGGTCGTATGATTGTAGTATTGATCTCCTTCCGGGAACCACTCCCCCCCGGGGTAGACTATACTCTCTGTCGGCTCCCGAACGTAAGGCTCTCGAAGATTATTTGTCTGTAGCTCTTGACGCCGGTACCATAGTCCCCTCCTCCTCTCCCGCCGGAGCGGGGGTTTTTTTTGTCAAGAAGAAGGACGGGTCTCTGCGCCCCTGCATAGATTATCGAGGGCTGAATGACATAACAGTGAAGAATCGTTATCCGCTTCCTCTTATGTCTTCAGCCTTCGAGATCCTGCAGGGAGCCAGGTTTTTCACTAAGTTGGACCTTCGTAACGCTTACCATCTCGTGCGCATCAGGGAGGGGGACGAGTGGAAGACGGCGTTTAACACTCCGTTAGGGCACTTTGAATACCGGGTTCTTCCTTTCGGCCTCGCTAACGCTCCAGCTGTCTTTCAGGCATTAGTCAATGATGTCCTGAGAGACATGCTGAACATCTTTGTTTTCGTTTACCTTGACGATATCCTGATTTTTTCACCGTCACTCCAGATTCATGTTCAGCACGTTCGACGTGTCCTCCAGCGCCTTTTAGAGAATTGTCTTTTTGTGAAGGCTGAGAAGTGCTCTTTTCATGCCTCCTCCGTCACATTTCTCGGTTCTGTTATTTCCGCTGAAGGCATTAAGATGGATCCCGCTAAGGTCCAAGCTGTCATTGATTGGCCCGTCCCTAAGTCACGCGTCGAGCTGCAGCGCTTTCTCGGCTTCGCGAACTTCTATCGTCGTTTCATCCGTAATTTCGGTCAGGTGGCAGCTCCTCTCACAGCCCTTACTTCTGTCAAGACGTGCTTTAAGTGGTCCGTTTCCGCCCAGGGAGCTTTTGATCTCCTCAAGGATCGTTTTACATCCGCACCTATCCTTGTTACACCTGACGTCACTAGACAGTTCGTTGTCGAGGTTGACGCGTCAGAGGTGGGCGTGGGAGCCATTCTTTCTCAGCGCTCCCTCTCTGACGACAAGGTCCACCCTTGCGCGTATTTTTCTCATCGCCTGTCGCCGTCGGAACGTAACTATGATGTGGGAAACCGCGAACTGCTCGCCATCCGCTTAGCCCTAGGCGAATGGCGACAGTGGTTGGAGGGGGCGACCGTTCCTTTTGTCGTTTGGACTGACCATAGGAACCTTGAGTACATCCGTTCTGCCAAACGACTTAATGCGCGTCAGGCGCGCTGGGTGCTGTTTTTCGCTCGTTTCGAGTTCGTGATTTCTTATCGTCCGGGCTCTAAGAACACCAAGCCTGATGCTTTATCTCGTCTCTTCAGTTCTTCAGTAGCCTCCACTGACCCCGAGGGGATTCTCCCTGAGGGGCGTGTTGTCGGGTTGACTGTCTGGGGAATTGAGAGGCAGGTAAAGCAAGCACTCACTCAGACTCCGTCGCCGCGCGCTTGTCCCAGGAACCTTCTTTTCGTTCCCGTTCCTACTCGTCTGGCCGTTCTTCAGTGGGCTCACTCTGCCAAGTTAGCCGGCCACCCTGGCGTTCGGGGTACGCTTGCTTCCATTCGCCAGCGTTTTTGGTGGCCCACCCGGGAGCATGACACGCGTCGCTTCGTGGCTGCTTGTGCGGTCTGCGCGCAGACTAAGTCCGGTAACTCCCCTCCTGCCGGCCGTCTCAGGCCGCTTCCCATTCCCTCTCGACCGTGGTCTCACATCGCCTTAGATTTTGTCACCGGACTGCCTTCGTCAGCGGGGAAGACTGTTATTCTTACGGTTGTCGACAGGTTCTCTAAGGCGGCTCATTTTATTCCCCTTGCTAAGCTTCCTTCTGCTAAAGAGACGGCACAAATCATCATCGAGAATGTTTTCAGAATTCATGGCCTTCCGTCAGACGTCGTTTCGGACAGAGGTCCGCAATTCACGTCTCAATTTTGGAGGGAGTTTTGCCGTTTGATTGGGGCTTCCGTCAGTCTCTCTTCCGGCTTTCACCCCCAGTCTAACGGTCAAGCAGAACGGGCCAATCAGACTATTGGTCGCATCTTATGCAGTCTTTCTTTTCGCAACCCTGCGTCTTGGTCAGAACAGCTCCCCTGGGCAGAATACGCCCACAACTCGCTTCCTTCGTCTGCGACCGGGCTCTCCTTTTCAGAGTAGCCTCGGGTACCAGCCTCCGCTGGTCTCATCTCAGTTCGCCGAGTCCAGCGTCCCCTCCGCTCAGGCTTTTGTCCAACGTTGCGAGCGCACCTGGAAGAGGGTCAGGTCTGCACTTTGCCGTTATAGGGCGCAGACTGTGAGGGCTGCTAATAAGCGTAGAACTAAGAGTCCTAGATATTGTCGCGGTCAGAGAGTTTGGCTCTCCACTCAGAACCTTCCCCTTAAGACCGCTTCTCGCAAGTTGACCCCGCGGTTCATTGGTCCATTCCGTATTTCTCAGATCATTAATCCTGTCGCAGTTCGACTTCTCCTTCCGCGATATCTTCGTCGCGTCCACCCGGTCTTCCATGTCTCCTGTGTCAAGCCCGTTCTTCGCGCCCCCACTCGTCTTCCCCCCCCCCCCCCCCATCCTTGTCGAGGGCGCACCCATCTACAGGGTCCGTAGGATTTTGGACATGCGTCCTCGGGGCCGTGGTCATCAGTACCTAGTAGATTGGGAGGGGTACGGTCCTGAGGAGAGGAGTTGGGTTCCCTCTCGGGACGTGCTGGACCGTGCGCTGATCGATGATTTCCTCCGTTGCCGCCAGGTTTCCTCCTCGAGTGCGCCAGGAGGCGCTCGGTGAGTGGGGGGGTACTGTCATGTATTGTCATGTTGTGTCTCGTTTCTGTCCTTTCCCTTCACCCGGTCTCCCTCTGCTGGTCGTTATTAGGTTACCTTTTCTCCCCCTCTTTCCCCCAGCTGTTCCTTGTCTCCTCCTAACTACCTCGTCACCCCTTTTCCCACCTGTTCCCTTTTTCCCTCTAATTAGTCCTCTATATCTCTCTCTGTTTTTGTTCCTGTCTTTGTCGGATTCTTGTTTGTGTTTTTCATGCCTGAACCAGACTATCGTCATGTTTGCTGCAACCTTGTCCTGTCCTGTCGGAATCTGCCGGTCTATCTGAGCCTACCTATGTTTTGTTATTAAAGAAGTTCTGTTTACGTTAATTCGCTTTTGGGTCCTCATTTACGCACCGTAACAAAATCTGTTTTTTTAAGGCTAAACCTGCTTTACCTGAGTAACCCCTGGTAGCAGAGCATTCCATGACGACATGGCTCTATATATAACTGAGTAACAGATCATTCCACGAAGACATGGCTCTATACATAACTGAGTGAGTTTTTGGTTTGGGTAGAGTGAAGAAACCCGTAGTGGTGTCTGGTGGGTGTGTAAAGTGCATTCGGAAAGTATTCAGACCCCTTGACTTTTTCCACATTTTGTTTTATATTACAGTCTTATTCTAAAATTGATTAAATAGTTTTTTTTCCCCTCATCAATCTACACACAATACCCCATAATGACATCACAATACCCCATAATGACATCACAATACCCCATAATGATGAAGCAAAAACATGTTTTTAGAAATGTCTTCTTGGGTATGTCAGGTTGGATGAGGAGCGTCTCTGCACAGGTATTTTCAGGTCTCTCCAGAGTTGTTTGATGGGGCTCTGGCTAGGCCACTCACTCACTCCATTCAGAGACTTGTCCCGAAGCCACTCCTGCGTTGTCTTGGCTGTGTGCTTAGGGTCGTTGTCGTTAAACCTTCCATTTAAGAATGATGGAGGCCACTGTGTTCTTCGGGACCTTCAATGCTGCAGACAACATTTTTTGGTACCCTTCCCCAGATCTGTGCCTCGACACAATCCTGTCTTGGAGCTCTACGGACAATTCCTTCAACCTCAGGGCTTGGTTTTTGCTCTGATAGGTACTGTCACCCGTGGGACCTTATATAGACAAGTGTGTGCCTTTCCAAAACATGCCCCATCAATTGAATTTACCACAGGTGGACTCCAATCGAGGTGTAGAAACATCTCAACGATGATCAATGGAAACGGGATGCACCTGAGCTCAATTTCAAGTCTCATAGCAAAGGGTCAGATGATGGATGTAATGGTCCTGTGGTGCTGTCATTATGTTCTCAGTCAGATGAAGGGTGTAATGGTCCTGTGGTGCTCTCAGTATGTTCTCAGTCAGATGATGGGTGTTATGGTCCTGTCAGTATGTTCTCAATCAGATGATGGGTGTAATGGTCCTGTGGTGCTGTCATCATGTTCTCAGTCAGATGATGGGTGTAATGGTCCTGTCAGTATGTTCTCAGACAGATGATGGGTGTAGTGGTCCTGTGGTGCTGTCATTATGTTCTCAGTCAGATGACGGGTGTAATGGTTCTATGGTGCTGTCAGTATGTTCTCAGTCAGATGACGGGTGTAATGGTCCTATGGTGCTGTCAGTATGTTCTCAGTCAGATGATGGGTGCAATGGTCCTGTGGTGCTGTCAGTATGTTCTCAGTCAGATGATGGGCGTAATGGTCCTGTGGTGCTGTCAGTATGTTCTCAGTAAGATGATTTGACATTGTTAAATCTATCTTCTTATATATTCTTCTACGTTCTGCTTTGACAACAGCTACACCAGCAGGCTATGGATGGAGTGACTCTGAAAACCAACAGGCGCTAATTCTCATCATGTCTCAAACAAACACACAAGCGTTCATTGCCTGCATTCCCAAATGGCACCTTATTTCCTATATAGTTCACTACTTTGGACCAGACCCCTATGGACAGAAGTGCACTACATAGGGAATAGAGTGCCATTTGGGACAGAAGCATCATGTTTCGTATAGACATGACATCATAATGATCCAGGGTGTTTCACTGGGATCATAAACTCAGCAGAAAAAGAGAAGTCCCTTTTTCATGACCCTGTCTTTCAAAGATACTTCGTAAAAATCCAAATAACTTCACAGATCTTCATTGTAAAGGGTTTAAACACTGTTTCCCATGTTTGGTCAATGAACCATTAACAATTAATGAACATGCACCTGTGGAACGGTCATTAAGAAACTAACAGCTTACAGACAATTATGGAAACAGGCAATTATGGTCACAGTTATGAAAACTTAGGACACTAAAGAGGCCTTTCTACTGACTCTGAAAAACACCAAAAGAAAGATGCCTGCTAGAGGACTGCAGATGTGGCCAGGGCAATAAATTGCAATGTCCGTACTGTGAGACGCCTAAGACAGCGCTACAGGGAGACAGGACAGACAGCTGATCATCCTCACAGTGGCAGACCACGTGTGCCAACAACACCTGCACAGGATCGGTACATTCGAACATCACACCTGCGGGACAGGTACAGGATGGAAACAACAACTGCCCAAGTTACACCAGAAACGCACAATCCCTCCATCAGTGCTCAGACTGTCCGCAATAGGCCGAGAGAGGCTGGATTGAGGGCTTGTAGGCTTGTTGTAAGGCAGGTCCTCACCAGACATCAACAACATCGCCTATGGGCACAAACCCACTGTCGCTGGACCAGACAGGACTGGCAAAAAGTGCTCTTCACTGACGAGTCGCGGTTTTGTCTCACCAGGGGTGATGGTCGGATTCGCGTTTATTGTCGAAGGAATGAGCGTTACACTGAGGCCTGTACTCTGGAGCGGAATCGATTTGGAGGCGGAGGGTCAGTCATGGTCTGGGGCTGTGTGTCAGCATCATCGGACTGAGCTTGTTGTCATTGCAGGCAATCTCAAAGCTGTCTGTTACAGGGAAGACGTCCTCTTCACTCATGTGGTACCCTTCCTGGAGACTCATCCTGACATGACCCTCCAGCATGACAATGCCACCAGCCATACTGCTCGTTCTGTGTGTGATTTCCTGCAAGACAGGAATGTCAGTGTTCTGCCATGGCAAGCGCAGAGCCCGGATCTCAAACCCATTGAGCACGTCTGGGACCTTTTGGATCGGAGGGTGAGGGCTAGGGCCATTCCCCCCTGAAAGGTCCGGGAACTTGCAGGTGTCTTGGTGGAAGAGTGGGGTAACATCTCACAGCAAGAACTGGCAAATCTGGTGCAGTCCACGAGGAGGAGATGCACTGCAGTACAATGCAGCTGGTGGCCACACCAGATACTGACTGTTACTTTTGATTTTGAAACCCCCTTAGTTCAGGGACGCACCATTCCACTTCTGTTAGTCACATGTCTGTGGAACTTGCTCAGTTTATGTCCCAGTTGTTGAATCTTGTTCATACAAATATTTACACATGTTAAGTTTACTGAAAATAAATGCAGTTGACAGTGAGAGGACGTTTCTTTTTTTGCTGAACCAGGGTGTTTCACTGAGATCATAGTTTTCCAGGTCAGTGTTACGACTTCTAGGAGTAGTGGGGGCGGAGTCAGGCGCAGAGAGCAGAGGGTAAAGGACAACTGTATTAGTTCCGGAGAAAAGTAGGTCATGCCAAAACACCAGGCGCATACAATGACCGACCCAAAAACAGGACACAAACAGTCTGGAGAAATACAGACAATATCACATCCACAAAACGAACAGAGAAACAAGCCCGCACAAAAGCCGGCGGGCCTACTGGGTTTAAATAGCCCACAACCACAACACAAAACAGGTGCAACTAATCAGACAGAAAAGGGGATCGGTGGCAGCTAGTAGGCCGGCGACGATGACCGCCGAGCGCCGCCCGAACAGGAAGAGGCACCATCTTCGGCGGGATTCGTGACAGTCAGGTATGAGGGTAACTGATGTTCAGACAGGAAGGAAGTCATATAGAACTAATTTACACCTAATATCCACTAGGCTACCTGCCGCCCCACAGCCCAACTTTGCATATGAATAACCAATGGAGTCAGAAACGGATCATGGACTGGAGTTCATCCTGTTAGTCAACACATGTCATTACTTCTAGAACCAAGCAGTAGGCGTTCAGAGCTGCTCTTCCTGTGTCGGTTTGCACTTGTAGCATAAAAGAGAATTGTTCCGCTCCAAATGGCCCCCTATTCCCTGATCCCAGTGAAACACCCTGCACTAGTCAGATGTCATAGGGAATAGGGGGCCATTTGGGATGCTACAAGTCCAAACCAACACAGCCTAGGCTACCTAGTTCTGCAAACACATGAAGCTGAACAGAGTCCTACCTCTCCTGCTTTTGCCCCTTCCTTCCCCTGTCTCCCTTTTCCCAAAGCAGGATGAGCGACTTGCCCCCCTGGTGTGCGTTGGGGGGAAGGAATCTGGGGTTCCGCAGGAACTTGTGTCTGTGCTGTAGTTTCTGAAGGCCAGCCCTCTCCTCTGCTCTGCTCTTAGCACTCAGCTCATACATCCACTTAGGCTTCCTCACTCTGCACACCTTCTGGAATAGAGCAGAGGAGAAGTCACATCAGTGGTGACCTGAGACTCGTCAACACCAGCAGAGGAGAGGTCACATCAGTGATGACCTGAGACTCGTCAACACCAGCAGAGGAGAGGTCACATCAGTGATGACCTGAGACTCGTCAACACCAGCAGAGGAGAGGTCACATCAGTGGTGACCTGAGACTCATCCATACCCAAATCTTAACCCACCCCTTCACAGTATTCAAAACAAGCCTTCAAACAAGACCACCTCTGTGTGTCCTACCTGGCTAGGTAGGCTTCGGGGGGTGCAGGTGTCTGAGCTACAGGCAAGGGTGAGGGACGTTTCTGACTCCTCCAGCAAGCTCTGGGCTGTCCGCTCTGGGGGAGGGATCACTGTGTAGCCATCGTCCTGGGGAAGGTAGCATATGTGTCTGTTGTAGGACACAGTCGGCTTGGCAAAGCCTGGGGGGGACATGGCTGGGAGGACAGACAGACAGTTGACAGAGTTAAAAGAGACTTACACTGAAGGGTAAAGTGTTTTCAGAGTACTTTAAAATGGATGATCTGTTCTAAATTACGTGCATTCCAAAGGGTGTTTAAGGGGCATACTGTACCTCTGGGGGCTTTGAGGGAAGGGCATACTACTGTACCTCTGGGGGCTTTGAGGGAAGGGCATACTACTGTACCTCTGGGGGCTTTGAGGGAAGGGCATACTACTGTACCTCTGGGGGCTTTGAGGGAAGGGCATACTACTGTACCTCTGGGGGCTTTGAGGGAAGGGCATACTACTGTACCTCTGGGGGCTTTGAGGGAAGGGCATACTACTGTACCTCTGGGGGCTTTGAGGGAAGGGCATACTACTGTACCTCTGGGGGCTTTGAGGGAAGGGCATACTACTGTACCTCTGGGGGCTTTGAGGGAAGGGCATACTACTGTACCTCTGGGGCTTTGAGGGAAGGGCATACTACTGTATCTCTGGGGGCTTTGAGGGAAGGGCATATTACTGTACCTCTGGGGGCTTTGAGGGAAGGGCATACTACTGTACCTCTGGGGGCTTTGAGGGAGGGGCATACTACTGTACCTCTGGGGGCTTTGAGTGAGGGGCATACTACTGAACCTCTGGGGGCTTTGAGTGAGGGGCATACTACTGTACCTCTGGGGGCTTTGAGGGAGGGGCATACTACTGTACCTCTGGGGGCTCTGAGGGGCATACTACTGTACCTCTGGGGGCTTTGAGGGAAGGGCATACTACTGTACCTCTGGGGGCTTTGAGGGACATACTACTGTACCTCTGGGGGCTTTGAGGGAAGGGCATACTACTGTACCTCTGGGGGCTTTGAGGGAAGGGCATACTACTGTACCTCTGGGGGCTTTGAGGGAAGGGCATACTACTGTACCTCTGGGGGCTTTGAGGGACATACTACTGTACCTCTGGGGGCTTTGAGGGAAGGGCATACTACTGTACCTCTGGGGGCTTTGAGGGAGGGGCATACTACTGTACCTCTGGGGGCTTTGAGGGAGGGGCATACTACTGTACCTCTGGGGGCTTTGAGGGAGGGGCATACTACTGTACCTCTGGGGGCTTTGAGGGAGGGGCATACTACTGTACCTCTGGGGGCTTTGAGGGAGGGGCATACTACTGTACCTCTGGGGGCTTTGAGGGAGGGGCATACTACTGTACCTCTGGGGGCTTTGAGGGAGGGGCATACTACTGTACCTCTGGGGGCTTTGAGGGAGGGGCATACTACTGTACCTCTGGGGGCTTTGAGGGAGGGGCATACTACTGTACCTCTGGGGGCTTTGAGGGAGGGGCATACTACTGTACCTCTGGGGGCTTTGAGGGAGGGGCATACTACTGTACCTCTGGGGGCTTTGAGGGAGGGGCATACTACTGTACCTCTGGGGGCTTTGAGGGAGGGGCATACTACTGTACCTCTGGGGGCTTTGAGGGAGGGGCATACTACTGTACCTCTGGGGGCTTTGAGGGAGGGGCATACTACTGAACCTCTGGGGGCTTTGAGGGAGGGGCATACTACTGAACCTCTGGGGGCTTTGAGGGAGGGGCATACTACTGAACCTCTGGGGGCTTTGAGGGAGGGGCATACTACTGAACCTCTGGGGGCTTTGAGGGAGGGGCATACTACTGAACCTCTGGGGGCTTTGAGGGAGGGGCATACTACTGAACCTCTGGGGGCTTTGAGGGAGGGGCATACTACTGTATCTCTGGGGGCTTTGAGGGAAGGGCATACTACTGTACCTCTGGGGGCTTTGAGGGGCATACTACTGTACCTCTGGGGGCTTTGAGGGGCATACTACTGTTTCTCTGGGGGCTTTGAGGGGCATACTACTAAACCTCTGGGGGCTTTGAGGGGCATACTACTGTACCTCTGGGGGCTTTGAAGAGCATACTACTGTATCTCTGGGGGCTTTGAGGGGCATACTACTGTATCTCTGGGGGCTTTGAGGGGCATACTACTGTACCTCTGGGGGCTTTGATGGGCATACTACTGTACCTCTGGGGGCTTTGAGGGAGGGGCATACTACTGTACCTCTGGGGGCTTTGAGGGAGGGGCATACTACTGTACCTCTGGGGGCTTTGAGGGAGGGGCATACTACTGTACCTCTGGGGGCTTTGAGGGAGGGGCATACTACTGTACCTCTGGGGGCTTTGAGGGAGGGGCATACTACTGTACCTCTGGGGGCTTTGAGGGGCATACTACTGTATCTCTGGGGGCTTTGAGGGGCATACTACTGTACCTCTGGGGGCTTTAAGGGGCATAATACTGTACCTCTGGGGGCTTTGAGGGAGGGGCATACTACTGTACCTCTGGGGGCTTTGAGGGGCATACCACTGTACCTCTGGGGGCTTTGAGGGAGGGGCATACTACTGTACCTCTGGGGGCTTTGAGGGGCATACTACTGTACCTCTGGGGGCTTTGAGGGGCATACTACTGTACATCTGGGGGCTTTGAGGAGCATTCTACTGTATCTCTGGGGGCTTTGAGGGGCATACTACAGTATCTCTGGGGGCTTTGAGGGGCATACTACTGTACCTCTGGGGGCTTTGAGGGGCATACTACTGCACCTCTGGGGGCTTTGAGGGGCATACTACTGCACCTCTGGGGGCTTTGAGGGGCATACTACTGTACCTCTGGGGGCTTTGAGGGGCATTCTACTGTACCTTTGGGGGATTTGAGGGAGGGGCATACTACTGTACCTCTGGGGGCTTTGAGGGAGGGGAATACTACTGTACCTCTGGGGGCTTTGAGGGAAGGGCATACTACTGTATCTCTGGGGGCTTTGAGGGAAGGGCATACTACTGTACCTCTGGGGGCTTTGAGGGAAGGGCATACTACTGTACCTCTGGGGGCTTTGAGGGGCATACTACTGTATCTCTGGGGGCTTTGAGGGGCATACTACTGTACCTCTGGGAGCTTTGAGGAGCATACTACTGTATCTCTGGGGGCTTTGAGGGGCATACTAATGTACCTCTGGGGGCTTTGAGGGGCATACTATTGTATCTCTGGGGGCTTTGAGGGAGGGGCATACTACTGTACCTCTGGGGGCTTTGAGGGAGGGGCATACTACTGTACCTCTGGGGGCTTTGAGGGAGGGGCATACTACTGTACCTCTGGGGGCTTTGAGGGAGGGGCATACTACTGTACCTCTGGGGGCTTTGAGGGAGGGGCATACTACTGTACCTCTGGGGGCTTTGAGGGAGGGGCATACTACTGTACCTCTGGGGGCTTTGAGGGAGGGGCATACTACTGTACCTCTGGGGGCTTTGAGGGAGGGGCATACTACTGTATCTCTGGGGGCTTTGAGGGACGGGCATACTGCTGTACCTCTGGGGGCTTTGAGGGGCATACTACTGTACCTCTGGGGGCTTTGAGGGGCATACTACTGTACCTCTGGGGGCTTTGAGGGGCATACTACTGTACCTCTGGGGGCTTTGAGGGGCATACTACTGTACCTCTGGGGGCTTTGAGGGGCATACTACTGTACCTCTGGGGGCTTTGATGAGCGGGTTCAGTCCTGTGATGTAGTCTTCTGGACAGATCAAGTTGTTACTCTTCAGAAGGCCATTGTCAACACACCACATGAAGGTCCACCTGACTGAGGAAACAAACACACACTTATTTTAGGTGGCAAGGCTTATTGCAGTGATCTCTTCACAAAGCACAAGGCTTATTGCAGTGATCTCTTCACAAAACACAAGGCTTATTGCAGTGATCTCTTCACAAAACGCAAGGCTTATTGCAGTGATCTCTTCACAAAGCACAAGGCTTATTGCAGTGATCTCTTCACAAAACACAAGGCTTATTGCAGTGATCTCTTCACAAAACACAAGGCTTATTGCAGTGGTCTCTTCACAAAGCACAAGGCTTATTGCAGTGATCTCTTCACAAAGCACAAGGATTATTGCAGGGATCTCCTCACAAGGCTTATTGCAGTGATCTCTTCACAAAACACAAGGCTTATTGCAGTGATCTCTTCACAAGGCGTCCCACGGTACAGTTTGTAATACCCTAGCTCCTAGAGGCTAGTGATACAGTAGCATTAAAGAGTGATCCAGACCAGTGTACCTGGAGGCAGACCCAGCTGTTGGTAGGCCTCTCCCACCTCCTCCACCACCTTGGTGTGGGCCCTGCTCTCTGTGGCCGTGGCCTGGACCCGAGCCTGAATGATGTGGTTCTCCAACATGTCAGCATCACGCATCCGACGGCTGTACTCTGAATGGACCTGGAGGCTCAAGCAGTGAGAAGTTATGTAGAAAAACACAAACACAGGGGGTTAAATGCAGAAGACACATTTCAGTTGAATACATTCAGTTGGACAACTGACTAGGTATCCCCTTTCCTTTCCCATACTTAATGTTCATTGGTTGCACTGATGCGCCAAATGCAGGTTAGCATTTCTTGTCATGAATCTTGTTCTGGAGGCAGCTCTGCAGAGTGGTCAATAGTTGGCACTAACACTAACCCTCACTAGCCACGAAGTCATATATTCTAATTAACCACACAGCTAACCCTAATGTCTAACCCTAATGTCTAACCATAAACCTAACGTCTAACCCTAATGTCTAACACACTAATGTCTAACACTAATGTCTAACCCTAAAATCTAACACTAATGTCTAACCCTAATGTCTAACACTAATGTCTAACACTAATGTCTAACACTAATGTCTAACACTAACACTAATGTCTAACCCTAATGTCTAACCCTAACCCTAATGTCTAACCCTAATGTCTAACCCTAATATCTAAACCTAACCCTAATGTCTAACCATAATGTCTAACCCTAATATCTAAACCTAACCCTAATGTCTAACCCTAATGTCTAACCCTAATATCTAAACCTAACCCTAATGTCTAACCCTAATGTCTAACCCTAATGTCTAAACATAGCCCTAATGTCTAACCCTAACCCTAATGTCTAACCCTAATGTATAATCCTAATGTCTAATCCTAAAGTCTAACCCTCATGTCTAACACTAACCCTAATGTCTAACCCTAATGTCTAACCCTAACCCTAATGTCTAACCCTAACCCTAATGTCTAACCCTAATGTCTAACACTAACCCTAATGTCTAACCCCAATGTCTAACCCTAATGTCTAAACCTAATGTCTAAACCTAACCCTAATGTCTAACCCTAACCCTAATGTCTAACCCTAATGTATAATCCTAATGTCTAATCCTAAAGTCTAACCCTCATGTCTAACACTAACCCTAATGTCTAACCCTAATGTCTAACCCTAACCCTAATGTCTAACCCTAACCCTAATGTCTAACCCTAATGTCTAACACTAACCCTAATGTCTAACCCCAATGTCTAACCCTAATGTCTAAACCTAATGTCTAAACCTAACCCTAATGTCTAACCCTAACCCTAATGTCTAACCCTACCCTAATGTCTAACCCTAATATCTAAACCTAACCCTAATGTCTAACCATAATGTCTAACCCTAATATCTAAACCTAACCCTAATGTCTAACCCTAATGTCTAACCCTAATATCTAAACCTAACCCTAATGTCTAACCCTAATGTCTAACCCTAATGTCTAACCCTAATGTCTAAACATAGCCCTAATGTCTAACCCTAACCCTAATGTCTAACCCTAATGTATAATCCTAATGTCTAATCCTAAAGTCTAACCCTCATGTCTAACACTAACCCTAATGTCTAACCCTAATGTCTAACCCTAACCCTAATGTCTAACCCTAATGTCTGATCCTAATGTCTAACCCTAATGTCTAACCCTAATGTCTAACCCTAATGTCTAATCCTAAAGTCTAACCCTCATGTCTAACACTAACCCTAATGTCTAACCCTAACCCTAATGTCTAACCCTAATGTCTAACCCTAATGTCTAACCCTAACCCTAATGTCTAACCCTAATGTCTAACCCTAATGATTTACCCTAATGTCTACCACTAACCCTAATGTATAATCCTAATGTCTAATCCTAAAGTCTAACCCTCATGTCTAACACTAACCCTAATGTCTAACCCTAATGTCTAACCCTAACCCTAATGTCTAACCCTAATGTCTGATCCTAATGTCTGACCCTAATGTCTAACCCTAATGTCTAACCCTAATGTCTAATCCTAAAGTCTAACCCTCATGTCTAACACTAACCCTAATGCCTAACCCTAATGTCTAACACTAACCCTAATGTCTAACCCTAATGTCTAACACTAACACTACTGTCTAACCCTAATGTCTAACCCTAATGTCTAACCCTAACCCTAATGTCTAACCCTAATGTCTAACCCTAATGATTTACCCTAATGTCTACCACTAACCCTAATGTATAATCCTAATGTCTAATCCTAAAGTCTAACCCTCATGTCTAACACTAACCCTAATGTCTAAACTTAACCCTAATGTCTAACCCTAATGTCTAACCCTAACCCTAATGTCTGATCCTAATGTCTAACCCTAACCCTAGCCCTAATATCTCACCCTAATGTCTAACCCTAACCCTAATGTCTAACCCTAACCCTAATGTCTAACCCTAATGTCTAACACTAACCCTAATGTCTAACCCCAATGTCTAACCCTAATGTCTAAACCTAATGTCTAAACCTAACCCTAATGTCTAACCCTAACCCTAATGTCTAACCCTACCCTAACGTCTAACCCTAATGACTAACCCTAATGTCTAACCCTAACCCTAATGTGTAACTCTAACGTGTAACCCTAATGTCTAACCCTAACCCTAATGTGTAACTCTAATGTGTAACCCTAATGTCTAACCCTAATGTCTAAACTTAACCCTAATGTCTAACCCTAACCCTAATGTCTAACCCTACCCTAATGACTAACCCTAATGTCTAACCCTAACCCTAATGTCTAACCCTAATGTCTAAACCAAACCCTAATGTCTAACCCTAATGCCTAACCCTAATGTCTAACCCTAACCCTACTGTCTAACACTAACCCTAATGTCTAACGCTAAAGTCTAACCCTAATGTCTAACACTAACCCTAATGTCTAACCCTAATGTCTAACCCTAACCCTTATGTCTAACACTAAGCCTAACCCTAATGTCTAACCCTAACCCTAATGTCTAACACTAACCCTAATGTCTAACCCTAATGTCTAACCCTAATGTCTAACCCTAACCCTAACGTCTAACCCTAATGTCTAACCCTAACCCTAATGTCAAACCCTAATGTCTAACCCTGAAATCTAACACTAACCCTAACCCTAATGTCTAACCTTAATGTCTAACCCTAATGTCAAACCCTAATGTCTAACCCTAGCCATAATGTCAAACCCTAATGTCTATCACTAACCCTAATGTCTAACCCTAATGTCTTACCCTAACCCTAATGTCTAACCCTAACCCTAATGTCAAACCCTAATGTCTAACCCTAATATCTAACACTAACCCTAACCCTAACCCTAATGTCTAACCCTAATGTCTAACCCTAATGTCTAACCCTAATGTCTAACCATAACCCTAATGTCTAACACTAACCATAATGTCTAACACTAACCATAATGTCTAACCCTAATGTCTAACCCTAATATCTAACACTAACCCTAATGTCTAACCCTAACGTCTAACCCTAATGTGTAACCCTAACCCTAATGTCTAACCCTAATGTCTAACCCTAACCCTAATGTCTAACACTAACCCTAATGTCTAACCCTAATGTCTAACCCTAATGTCTAACCCTAATGTCTAATCCTAACCCTGATGTCTAACCCTAATGTCAAACCCTAACATTAAATTAAGAGGCCTATGAATCCTACCTTTCACATCACCTGGAATAGGTATTGTTGGATCCTGTATTTTACATTATAGCCATTAGATATATATGATTAAATATTATCTGATGTTGGTTGTGTGAGGTGTCTGCATTTGTGCACTGGAGCATCATTGAGATTAAACAACTGCTTGCTACTTGCCTGTTTGTGTGTGACAAGAACTGAGTAACATGGTGTGACCTGCATGTTGCAAAACTGTAGATAACAGCCCAGCAGATGCTTTGTCCTTGTGTTTGGATGTAACAATATTGAGCACATGGTGTGACTTGCTGTATCTTACAAAGTTGTTATAGGGAGGGGTGGTCATCACAAGGTTTATCTGAGATGGAAAAATACTGAACAACACAATAGCAGGAACTGAGCAACTGTTCTAACTAGGCTGCGATACCAGAACAGTAAGGATCTATACATCGACGGAGGGAGGACTCCAAGAAGCGCCAAGAGGCGGGGACCCGCCTCAGCGCCTGCAATAGGCTGGGCAAGTTTAAACCACGCCCAGCCTCTACTGTGATAGGCCAACAGACGGGTTGGAACTATGTCTATCACAGTATAAAGAATACTGTTTACATACATCTTGTCAGTTCTCTGTTCTGCCCTGCGTGGTATTACAGTGAGCCCGTATATACGAAAGTTGCATTTGCCATTTATTACTTAGCTAATAAAAAATACATAGTATAAAATCGGTGACTCATTGTTATATTTATCCTGATACCAGATTCGAATTTACGCAACTCTAACAGTATCCAATAACTTTCCCAGTGCCAACATACTGGGCAAGTGACCAGGTTGTTGTCCATCTAGGTAACATGGCTAACAAGGTTGGTTGTTATTAAACAAATAATAGCGGCCCGCAACATGGTTAATGAAATTAAATTTGACCCGCAAATTTGCAGTAAAAAATAATAATGTAGGCATAGCTCCGGCATAGAGTCTTACCATTGGAACCGTTTGTTCCAAAGACTAGCGATTGAAGAGCAAACTGAAGTGAAGAGGAAATTTTGCATCTCTTTGATGACAGTGCTTCTTTATAATAAACTGACCCTTATCCATCTGAGTTTTACAGAGAACAAACTGAAGGAGGCTATTGCGTATATATTTCAAAATTAACTCCTATCAGTTCAGTGACCTATCACAATTGGATAAGACACAAAACATGATGTGATTGGTAAATGAGTTGCAAAAACATGACCAAAAAAGGTGATCTTGAAGCATATAAACACATATTTTATTTAAATTATCTTAGATATAAAAGCCTCCTTCATTTTCTATCTGTAAATGAAACTGATGAAGGTCAACACACACACACACACACACACAGACACACACACACACACACACACACAGAGACACACAGACACACACACAGTTTGCACAGGGCAGTGAGGGCACATAGCTAGCTAGCTATATTTTGTAGTTGTTGAATGAGTAGCTAGCTACCTGTTGAAGATCCTCCACATATTTGTCATGGTAGTTGTTGCCTCCCCTTCTTGTCTTGGTAAGAATGGCAACTGTGTCTTTCCCAATAATCTCTGTTGTGTAGAGATCCTTGAAGATGCTTGCTAATAAATGTGAAATGTCCTATTGGAAAATATAACGTAGCATTAGACTTAGGCCTATAATGTTAGTCAATGACTCTTCTTGAATGAAACACACTGACATTACCACATAGTTAGGCCTACTAATTAGCCAGCAGCAGACCACTCTGCATCCCACTGCTGGCTTGCCTCTGAAGCTAAGCAGGGTTGGTCCTGGTCGGTCGCTGTACAGGGGACCAAATGCTGCTGGAAGTGATGTTGGAGGGCCAGTAGGAGGCACTATTTTCTCTGGTCTCCAAACAATGCCCCAGGGCAGTGATTGGGGACATTGCCCCAATCACTGTGTAGGGTGCTGTCTTTCGGATGGAACGTTAAACAGGTGTCTTGACTCTCTGTGGTCATTAAGAATCCCATGCCACTTATAGTAATAGTAGGGGTGTTAACCCTTGTGTCCTGGCTAAATTCCCAATCTGGCCGTCACACCAACACGGTCACCTAATCATCCCCAGCGTCAAAATGACTCATTCCTCTCCCCTGTAACTATTTCCCAGTTCGTTGCTGTAAATGAAAATCTGTTCTCAGTCAATTTACTTGGTAAAAAAATGGTTTAAAAAAAGCCTAGTTACTGTAAGAATCAAACTGGCATGATAAAATCGTTAGTTAGTGCTAACCTGTGTTTTTTCTGATGCAGGTCGATGACGGTTCATGGACGGGTCTAACCCTGTTTGGGGTCTTGGCTCAGATTCCTCAAGCATGGTTGCAGTCTGTTGGGCCAAACAGTTGTGAGGTATAGTAGCCTAATTAAGTCAACGACAAAAACACACATGACACACATTAATCTATAATTCACACAAAACACACATGAACCTATAATTCATGCGTAAATATTCTATTGTGTAAATATTATATTGTCTATAAAACACACAAAACACACATGAATCTATAATTCATGCGTAAATATTATATTGTGTGGTTCACAAACCTGGCAAGGTGTGAAAGTAGCACTTTTCTTCCCAGCTTCTGCCGCCCGCTCTTTGTGTACAAGTAGTAACCATAGAAACGGCCCGGTTTTCTTAAAGGGGCCAGAGCGTTTTACCCAAAACCCGTTCATTGGAAGTCAATAATACATTTATAAATGTGCAGTAAAATATTTACTCTATCAAATAATATTACTGTCATATTTTCACCTGTCAAAAATGACAATAGTTTTGCCAATCTAAATAGTCCAGTGCTACTATTTGCTTGATTAAACGTGCAAGAATTCTGCAGGAATCAACTATTACAGAATCAAGACACACTTGAGAACATGCCATCTGCTGCTTTTGTGGTTTCCAACAGGATCCAGCATGCCTGCTATGCTGCAAACGTCCAGGCATGCTCACCTACTCTAGCTGGCAATAGGGGCCTCTTACTTTACGACAGCAAAGACAGAACAGTATGAAGATAGGCAGAAACTGCTTCTCCTATTCACCTCATTTGCAAACGATTTTAAAACATGGAAGCCACACGCGGAAACGATATATACAACTTCCTCTGCGCTCTCGCTTTATCATAATTCATATGCGCGCCACTAGAAATCACTGCATTAGTATGTTTGTCAAAATACACCAGATTACTGGCCTTCTAATGTGCCTGGACCTATAGACTAAACTGCCGTGAAAAACCTCATAACTGATCCAAATAGTTTCCCAATCAGGCAGGCTTTATGCAGTCATTTCGAAATGAATATGCATTCAAAACGCCAGGCTTTTGAGTGGTTATTCAAAGGCTAGTCACTGCAGTTTACAGCCTAGACTAGAGTTTTGTACTCACTTGAAAACAATAACATTCTTCATTACATTGTGTTGTTGTGGCCGAGGTAGGGTGCGTGTATTGTCCCTAAAAACAGAAACAATAGGGTAGCTTTTCGAGCTGCATACCGGGGAATTGGGAAGTCGGAGAGAGCGCACTCAGCGCAGCCTCAGCACGTGCCATGCTTTATTTCACTGTCTAAATTGACAGGGTATATTCACTGCAGTATTGAGCTTCTAAATGATGGGTTAATATGTGTATGCTTCTAACTTGGACTATAGGCTAGGGGAGACCAGGGATGATTTTAACACTCTTCTCATTTCTCATTTGATCGTTTATGGTATTGTATTCAAAACTTGATACAAACAACCTACATTTGTCTTTTACCTACAGACCTTGATTGTATGTTTGTTTTACTCCATGTGTAACTCTGTGTTGTTGTTTACTCCATGTGTAACTCTGTGTCGTTGTATGTGTCGAACTGCTTTGCTTTATCTTGGCCAGGTCGCAATTGTAAATGAGAACTTGTTCTCAACTTGCCTACCTGGTTAAAAAAAAACGTGAAATAAATAAAAAATAAAAATAAAAATATTTTTAAAAAATAAAAAAATTGGTGTGGTTATTATATATGTAAATCAAACTGCAAATGCATGGTGTTGTCTTAAATACAAAGAGTGAAGTGTCACAATTTACCCTATGGTCTGGGTTAATTGTGACAGTGTTTGGTGTGAATTGTAACAGAACGAAAAAGTGCATAAATCGTGACATGCAACTAATTATTGAACGCCTTTCTTGAGACCATGAGAGCAACATTGCCATGTTTAACATTTTGTTTGGCAGAAATAATAAAATATGTATTATTTTACCCTCTTTCTCAACCAAACAACTAGGCTAAACTAAACACCTGCAGTTTTCTGGTGTGTGTGTGTTTGTGTGACAGTGTGTGGCAGTGTGTGTGTAGCTGAGATGGTGTTTGTGTGTGTCACTGTGACAGTGTGAGTGTGTGTGTGACAGTGTGAGTGTGTGTGTGGCAGTGTGTGTCAGTGTGACAGTGTGTTTGTGTGTGACAGTGTGTTTGTGTCAGTGTGTGGCAGTGTGGCAGTGTGTGTGTTTGTGTCAGTGTGTGTGTGTGTGTCAGTGTGACAGTGTGTGTCGGTGTGACAGTGTGTGTCCCAGCACTGCACCCAGACTTCCTTGGATTTGGAATTGTTAAAGTGCCCCATGCACACAATTCGGAAGTGTTCCTCGTTGGAGGTATCTGAATCTTCTCATTCGGTGTATTTTCTCAGGTAGAACAGTTGTTTGTTGTTGTTCAGTATGGTTTGTCTTGGCTTGCTTCTTTCCTGCAGTTTTTTTTTGTAACAGTATTTTTATTGGAATTTCACAATTTTCACCCATATTAAGAGATACAGCAACAGAGACAAAGCACACAGAGAAAAAGAAGAAAAACAGTACCCACTTACACATATCTACGCGTATATACACATACACGCATATACACACATACGCGTATGCACACACACACATACATATTTACACCATTTTCCTCTTCCCGCTCGGTGCTTCTCTCACCCCATCATCATCATTGTGTCTCTCAATACATACATTTTAAACAAACTTACAAACAGAAATTAAACAAAAAAGCTCAGTTTAAACCAAGAGGTTAGGTTCCACACATGGAACATACAGTGTAGTTCTGAAATACATAGATCCCCGTCATTCTACGAGAATCCTTGCAGCATAATAGCTGATACCTCAGGTTCTAGGTAATTTAGATAAGGTTCCCATACTTTGTAGAACTGGTCTGTTTTAGAATGCAATGTACATGTCAGATATTCCAGAGGCACCCATTCAAATAGTATCTTATGCCAATCTTTAATGGAAGGAACCTTATCACTAATCCACTGTAAAATGGATGTTTTTCCTCGCTGCGAAGGTAAGGATGTTGTAAAGCCTCCTTTAACCCACAGAAGTAACCTGCCTACTAGGGAGACCTAACAGTAAAGAAACTGGGTCCAATTCTAGGTCAACCCCTAGGATCTTTTCAATTTCTTGCAGAACACCAGACCAGTATCTTTGTATTTTGGTACATGACCATAAACAATGTGTTAGGGTGCCTGTTTCAGTTTTGCATTTAAGACACTGAGGAGAAGAGGAAGTGGGGCTACAAGCATGTCTGCGATTTGGGGATATATGCAATCTGTGTATTATTCTTAATTGGATTGCTCTAGGACGATTACATATACAGTGCCTTGCGAAAGTATTCGGCCCCCTTGAACTTTGCGACCTATTGCCACATTTCAGGCTTCAAACATAAAGATATAAAACTGTAGTTTTTTGTGAAGAATCAACAACAAGTGGGACACAATCATGAAGTGGAACGACATTTATTGGATATTTCAAACTTTAACAAATCAAAAACTGAAAAATTGGGCGTGCAAAATTATTCAGCCCCTTTACTTTCAGTGCAGCAAACTCTCTCCAGAAGTTCAGTGAGGATCTCTGAATGATCCAATGTTGACCTAAATGACTAATGATGATAAATACAATCCACCTGTGTGTAATCAAGTCTCCGTATAAATGCACCTGCACTGTGATAGTCTCAGAGGTCCGTTAAAAATGCAGAGAGCATCATGAAGAACAAGGAACACACCAGGCAGGTCCGAGATACTGTTGTGAAGAAGTTTAAAGCCGGATTTGGATACAAAAAGATTTCCCAAGCTTTAAACATCCCAAGGAGCACTGTGCAAGCGATAATATTGAAATGGAAGGAGTATCAGACCACTGCAAATCTACCAAGACCTGGCCGTCCCTCTAAACTTTCAGCTCATACAAGGAGAAGACTGATCAGAGATGCAGCCAAGAGGCCCATGATCACTCTGGATGAACTGCAGTGATCTACAGCTGAGGTGGGAGACTCTGTCCATAGGACAACAATCAGTCGTATATTGCACAAATCTGGCCTTTATGGAAGAGTGGCAAGAAGAAAGCCATTTCTTAAAGATATCCATAAAAAGTGTCGTTTAAAGTTTGCCACAAGCCACCTGGGAGACACACCAAACATGTGGAAGAAGGTGCTCTGGTCAGATGAAACCAAAATTGAACTTTTTGGCAACAATGCAAAACGTTATGTTTGGCGTAAAAGCAACACAGCTGAACACACCATCCCCACTGTCAAACATGGTGGTGGCAGCATCATGGTTTGGGCCTGCTTTTCTTCAGCAGGGACAGGGAAGATGGTTAAAATTGATGGGAAGATGGATGGAGCCAAATACAGGACCATTCTGGAAGAAAACCTGATAGAGTCTGCAAAAGACCTGAGACTGGGACGGAGATTTGTCTTCCAACAAGACAATGATCCAAAACATAAAGCAAAAACTACAATGGAATGGTTCAAAAATAAACATATCCAGGTGTTAGAATGGCCAAATCAAAGTCCAGACCTGAATCCAATCGAGAATATGTGGAAAGAACTGAAAACTGCTGTTCACAAATGCTCTCCATCCAACCTCACTGAGCTCGAGCTGTTTTTCAAGGAGGAATGGGAAAACATTTCAGTCTCTCGATGTGCAAAACTGATAGAGACATACCCCAAGCGACTTACAGCTGTAATCGCAGCAAAAGGTGGCGCTACAAAGTATTAACTTAAGGGGGCTGAATAATTTTGCACGCCCAATTTTTCAGTTTGATTTGTTAAAAAAGTTTGAAATATCCAATAAATGTCGTTCCACTTCATGATTGTGTCCCACTTGTTGTTGATTCTTCACAAAAAAATACAGTTTTATATCTTTATGTTTGAAGCCTGAAATGTGGCAAAAGGTCGCAAAGTTCATGGGGGCCGAATACTTTTGCAAGGCACTGTAGATATTGTTTTTGCACATCTCCAAATGTCCTCCCACATCTCTTCGTCAATAGTAACAGACAATTCTTTCTCCCACACTTGTTTCACCCTCTGTGCGTTGACAGCAGAAAAGGACCTTAAAGTATCATAAAAAACAGACTTATAGACATTTTCCTTTGTGGGAAAAAAAGCATTCTTTCAATGACAGACACATCAGGGTTACCAATTAAGGTGGAATATAATGTCTTACTTGTAGGAAGCGGAAAAAGTCCTGCTTTGGGAGTCAATATTTCTCGACCATCTGCTCAAATGAAAACAAAATCTTATCAGCAAATAAGTAATTTAGCCTGCGTATGCCCTTATTAAGCCAAAAGTTAAAGCCAGCATCCAGCAATCGTGGACTGAAATCTGGGTTGTTAAGAATTGGGGTAAGAGCAGAGGTTAGTTTGGACCTTCCCAGGAAGCTTTGAACTGACCTCCATACTTTGAGTGTGTTAAGTGTAACGGGATTATTGCAGTGATCTTCTACAGACTTGAAACTTTTGAAAAATAAAAGATCCTGTAAGGGGTATTTTGAAAGAGAAGTCTCAATGTCTAACCAAATAGAGGAGTCATCATTTGTGATCCAGTCAGAAATATAACAAAGGTGGGCACACCATTGATAGAACCTGATTTTGGGCAGGTCCAAGCCGCCCATAGAACTTGGCAGCTGCAATATTGCCATCTTAAGTCTTGGCTTGCGTTTATCCATATAAAAGGAACTTAGCCATCCATTTACATCCTTTATTACCTTATTGGAGAGTAATACTGGGATCATTTGGATTGGGTAGAGTAGTCTAGGTAAAATGTTCATTTTCAAGAGGGATATTCTACCCAACCAAGAAATCGGGAGAGAGTTCCAGCGCTCCAGATCCTATCTTATTGTATCAAATAAGGGAACAAATTGGCTTTGTACATTTGCTGGAATTTAGGAGTTACAAACATACCCAGATACATAAAACCTGAGGGAGACCATTTAAAAGGGAAGGGGGGAGAAGTATTAGGTACAGAGTGAAGGCTACCAAGTGGCATAGCCTCTGACTTAGTTAGGTTAATCTTGAAGCCTGAGAAGTCGCTGAATAATTCAATAATATTAATAAGAGATGTAATTGAAGTCTCGGGACTAGAGATGAATATCAGGACATCAGCATACAAGCTTATTTTATGGTGAACATCACCAATGAGCAGCCCCTGTATAGCAGGCGTTACCCTGATGGCCTCGGCCAGTGGTTCCATAATGAGTGCAAAGAGGAGGGGGGATAAAGGACAGCCCTGTCAGGTACCTCTGTGTATAGAGAAGATATTAGCCCATTAGTAAGGACAGCAGCCTGAGGATCATCATATAGAACTTTCACCCATTTTATAAAGTTGTCACCCAGACCAAATAATAGGTAAGACCACTCCACACGATCAAATGCTTTCTCAGCATCTAGGGAGAGCACAAGACCATCCACAGCACTTTGTTGGTAGGCTTGAATTACATTAAGAAGCCGCCTGACATTGTTGCATGACTTACGGCCCTTAATGAAGCCAGTTTGGTCTCCTTTCACAATTAGTGGCAGTGAGTCCTCTAATCTTGTGGCTAGAATTTTAGAAAGCAATTTTCTATCCACATTCAGAAGGGAAATTGGTCTGTACGAGGAACAAGACTGGACATTTTCCCTTTTTGAGAATAAGTGAAATGTTGGCTTCTCTCAGTGTTTGAGGGAGTTGGTCATTTGAAAATGAGTGGTTAAACATATCACGCAATGGCTCAAGGATCAGGCCATGGAACTCTTTATAGAACTCACTACAAAACCCGTCTGGTCCTGGGGCCTTACCATTTTTGCAGATTCTTAATTGCGAACATTATCTCTTCCTTGGTAATAGGGGCATTAAGGAGGGACCTCTGCTCTTCGGAGATAGTAGGGAGCTCAATCTTACAAAATAAGTTCTCCATTAATTTGGGTGCATCATTTGGCAGTTCTGAGGCATAAAGGTTTGTATAAAATTTCTTAAAATGAGTCACTTATCAATTTATTTTTATATAAATGATTACCATCAGAATCAGTAATAGTAGCAATTTGCTGAGAGTCAGCTCTCTTTTTAGCTAGGTATGCCAAGTACTTTCCTGGCTTATCGCCATGTTCATATTGCTTTTGCCTGACAAATCTCATTTTCTTTTCAGCGTCCTGTGTTAGGAGAGAGTCTAACGTTGATCTAATGACTGATATTTCCTTTAATAGGGCAGGAGTGGGCGTTTTAATGTAGTCCTTCTCTTTAGTTCCTAATTCACCCTCTAACATTTTTTGCTTTTCACGCTTTTTCCGTCTCTTAGTAGCTGTGTATGACATAATCAGACCCCTGGCATACGCTTTACAGGTCTCCCAAAGGAGCGAGGGGTTATCTGTTGATTGAGAGTAGAGAAAAATGCTTTAAACTCTGTAATAAAATATGTGAATATATGGTCTTTAAGAATGGTTGTGTTCAACCTCCAATGTCTTGACCGATTGAATGCCCCGTTGAGTTGTGTCCAGGATCACCTCAGCATGATCAGATATGACTATGCTTCCTATCCTAGCGGATAAAACAGACTGCAGAGACGTCCTGGGCATAAAAAAAAATCTATTCTAGTCTGACATCCCATGTTGGAGGGATGAAAAGCTCTCCAGACATCCGCATACCCCAGATCATCACAAATAGCTTTAAGTGACTTAGCTTGAGGAGAGAGTGAAGCTATACCGCTGGGAAACCTATCAATAAGGGGGTTCAACAAGCAGTTAATCTCCTCCAACCACTTCCTGCAATTTTTTTAAGAGGGGCAAAAAAAAAAATTGCCTTCTGGGTGCTTGACCTTTTATGCTCTTGTAACCGATGTGAAATGGCTAGCTAGTTAATAGCGCTAATAGCATTTCAATCGGTGATGTCACTCGCTCTGAGGCCTTGAAGTAATTGTTCCCCTTGTTCTGCAAGGGCTGTGGCTTTTGTGGAGCGATGGGTAACGATGCTTCGTTGGTGACTGTGTAGATATAAAAGTTATTATTCATGTTCTTTAGATAATGTTTTGAAGCATTAGAGACAGTTTATGGTTTATCCATTACAGTACAAAAGGCAGAATATACTGCATGTTCTAATATGGTTAAGAAATTTCAGACAACCTTGGCTACGGTGCTAACAGTCAGAGTGAAGCAGAGACAGATCAGACTGCAGATCATGTTGTAGTTGAGGGAAGCGGCACAACTGACAATGGTATGATATGCCTCATCATTTCATGTATTTAATGGTTTCAAAGAAAAGAGCACTGCACACTGCTCTTGCTAATATCACTTATTTTTATTCAAGTGATACTAGCACCTAAAACAAGTTCTCAGATGTGCGAGTGCTTTTTTGAATTAAATATTCAGTAGTGAAATTGTTTCATGTTGATGGAACGCTAATCAACTTTGAAATAATGACAACAGAACCGACCAGATTCTCCACGGAGGGGTTTCCCGTTTCAACTACCGACAAGGTAAAGCAGTAAAACAGTGTACGTTTAAAGCATGTAACCTCTTTCCTGTGAGAGCATTTCATCATGTTTTTTGCTGTTTGGTTTTCCATCTCCAGCGTGTCCTTTACAGGATCTATAAAGAGGAAACCAACGAGCAGAGTACAATCCTCAGAAATCCTCTTACCACTCTGGAGGACTTGGAGAGACTGGTTAACAAATAAGACGTTGGTGTCTGAGGGTGTGAGTACAATTGTAATAGATGTGATGTCTTGCTCAACACGTGGCAGTCCTACAGTAACTGGTAACACTAGTATCACTGTCTTCTAATTATCTACAGTCTATACACCAGGTTATCCCAGCTAGTAGCAGACACCAGGTTATCCCAGCTAGTAGCAGACACCAGGTTATCCCAGCTAGTAACAGACACCAGGTTATCCCAGCTAGTAGCAGACACCAGGTTATCCCAGCTAGTAGCAGACACCAGGTTATCCCAGCTAGTAACAGACACCAGGTTATCCCAGCTAGTAACAGACACCAGGTTATCCCAGCTAGTAGCAGACACCAGGTTATCCCAGCTAGTAGCAGACACCAGGTTATCCCAGCTAGTAGCAGACACCAGGTTATCCCAGCTAGTAGCAGACACCAGGTTATCCCAGCTAGTAGCAGACACCAGGTTATCCCAGCTAGTAGCAGACACCAGGTTATCCCAGCTAGTAGCAGACACCAGGTTATCCCACCTAGTAGCAGACACCAGGTTATCCCAGCTAGTAGCAGAAATGGAGACCAAGGATGTACGTATAGAAATATATTAGAAGTGTAGTAGTTAATGTTGTCTGTAATGCAAACATCTCCTCTCGTACACATTGTATTAAGAGTGTGACTTTATTTCTCTCAATAGGTGAAAGCTCTTGTCGTGTGTCATATCCTAGACTAACAGCAGACATGTCCATGAACGTGTCCTGTCTTGTTACCTGACGGTATGATGGTATGATTTAACCAGGCATCATTGGTATGATTTAACCAGGCAAGTCAGTTAAGAAAACAACTCTTATTTACAATGACGGCCTACCCCGGCCCTAACCGGGACGATGCTGAGCCAATTGTGCACCGCCTTATGGGACTCCTAATCATGGCCGGATGTGATACAGTCTGGATTTGAACGAGGGACTGTAGTGACACTTCTAGCACTGAGATGCAGTGGATTAGACCGCTGCGCCACTCAGGAGCCTATGCAGAAATGCAGACTGACTGAACTTAATAAAATGACGGCTCTCTTGGTTCATATGCATTCGTTCAGTGTTGAAAGTATTTGAATCCTTATAATCTCTAAACCAAAATAGGATGTTCAGATAAACGGCAAGATTGTTGTTCCTCAGTGTGTGGGAGCTGATCCTGGGAAAGGAGACCATTACATCCTTTGGGTGCGAGTCCACTTAATGATATATTGAAGATCTAAGACTTATTCCCATGTCATTCAAAATGGCTGGTTCATGAGGTCTCATGAGATACACATATATTTGATATTTTCAAGTCAATAAGGATTTTTTTGCTGGTTCTCGCTTCCCTCTGGAAAATAAATTCACCCCCACATGTTACTACCATACACAAATCACATGTTACTACCATACACAAATCACATCTAACTACCATACACAAATCACATGTTACTACCATACACAAATCACATCTAACTACCATACACAAATCACATCTAACTACCATACACAAATCACATGTTACTACCATACACAAATCACATCTAACTACCATACACAAATCACATCTAACTACCATACACAAATCACATCTAACTACCATACACAAATCACATCTAACTACCATACACAAATCACATCTAACTACCATACACAAATCACATCTAACTACCATACACATCAAATTTTTATTTTTTTTATTTTTTATTTCACCTTTATTTAACCAGGTAGGCAAGTTGAGAACAAGTTCTCATTTACAATTGCGACCTGGCCAAGATAAAGCAAAGCAGTTCGACACATACAACGACAGAGTTACACATGGAGTAAAACAAACTGACTTGTTTACACTGTATTATTGACTGTATACGATGTGAGCAAATGAGGTGAGATAAGGGAGGTAAAGGCAAAAAAAAGGCCATGGTGGCAAAGTAAATACAATATAGCAAGTAAAACACTGGAATGGTAGATTTGCAATGGAAGAAATGTGCAAAGTAGAAATAAAAATAATGGGGTGCAAAGGAGCAAAATAAATAAATAAATTAAATACAGTAGGGAAAGAGGTAGATGTTTGGGCTAAATTATAGGTGGGCTATGTACAGGTGCAGTAATCTGTGAGCTGCTCTGACAGTTGGTGCTTAAAGCTAACATCTAACTACCGTATACAAATCACATCGCACTACCGTATACAAATCACATCGTACTACCGTATACAAATCACATCGTACTACCGTATACAAATCACATCGTACTACCGTATACAAATCACATCGTACTACCATATACAAATCACATCGTACTACCATATACAAATCACATCGTACTACCATATACAAATCACATATGTGACTGATTGGCTCAAATTGGTCTGAAGTAGAAAAATTGAAATTGTTTTTTTTTTTTTTTTTTACATTGGATAAAAGTAGAGAATCAGAGCTACAAAATGGTATATCATACACTGCATTTTTGAGGAACAATGGGAAAGTAATTCTGCTTTGAAAGTTAAAAACTTGTAAACTCACTTTTGAGAAAAGGGCCTTTGAATGTTTTGGTACCTACTGTACTGGAGAGCTCTCCTTGTCTACACCCATTCAGCATTGTTCACACACTCTTAAGCCAGCACCACCCATCTCTTTAAGGATTCACATGTAAGGTCATATGCTAAACAGTGAGTAGTGTAGTAAAGATTAAGACTAAAAGTGGTAGTAGCCTGCAAGAAGGAAGAATTCCAGGAAAACAGAGTGTCCAGATAAAAACATGTTATAAATATTAGATGACAGAAACACTGGTCTAAATTGATGGGTCATGTGAAATAATTGCTACAACCCCCAGCCACATCCAGTGGTGAAAAAAGTACAAAAGTGTCATACTGGAGTAAAAGTATAAATCATTTGAAATTCCTTATATTTAACCAGACGGCACAATTTTTTTATAAAAAATGCTTTTTATTGACGGATAGCCCGGGGAACACTCCAACACATAATTTATAAACAAAGCATTTGTGTTTAGTGAGTCTGCCAGATCAGAGGCGGTAGGGATGACCAGGGATCTTTTCTTGCACAATTTCTGTCAAAAAGTACTTGTGTGTCGGGGAAAATGTTTTTCTTTCAAAATGTAGTGAAGTAAAAGTTGCCAAAAATATAAATAGTAAAGTAATGTACAGTTACCCCCCAAAAATACTTAAATAGGATTAAGTATTTTTACTTAAGTACTTTTGACCACTGCCCAAATGCCTTCACACCAGTACATTACCATACTTTATATACTGTTACCCACGCACTTATCACATAGTATTCCATACATAACTTAAGGCCATGCAACCTGAGTTGAAACCTGACATGGAACCCAAACCGTCTGCTCGCGTGTGCCATTGTGCATAAATGTATTGTCCCCCCACACCAAACGCGGTCACGACACTCAGGTTAAAATATCAAAACAATCTGAACAGATTACATTAATTTGGGGACAGGTCAAAAAGCATTGAACATTTATGGCAATTTAGCTAGCTAGCTTGCACTTGCTAACTAATTTGTCCAATTTAGTTAGCTTGCTGTTGCTAGCTAATTTGTCCTGGGGTATAAACATGGAGTTGTTATTTTACCTGAAATGCACAAGGTCCTCTACTTCGACAATTAATCCACACAAAACGGTCAACCGAATCGTTTCTAGTAATCTCTCCTCCTTCCAGGCTTTCTCTTCTTTGAACTTATATGGTGATTGGCATCTAAACTTTAATAGTATTACCACGATGACCGACAACAGTTTGTCTTTCAATCACCCTAGTGGTTATAACCAATGAGGAGATGGCACATGGTATCTGCTTCTATAAACCAATGAGGAGACGGGGGAGGCAGGTCTTGCAGCGCGATCTGCTTCACAAATAGAACTGACTTCTATTTTAGCCCTTGGCAACGCAGACGCTCGTTGACGTGTGTGAGCAGTGTGGGTGAAATAATTGAATAATATAGATTTCTACATTTATTTTGCAATGCTCACGCGAAGTGAGCAGTGTAGTCAGGGTGTCAGTGAGGTGCACATGTCCAGTACATAAACAGATGCATGCACCATATATTTATGTGGTGGACACTTGATACGGTCACATGATATTGTTGTGGTATGTCACAAAATCATGTTACAACCACACATAAATATACATTTTATATATCAATATTTAGCTTTTAGTTTTGCTAAGGTTGGGTCTCAACAGAAGGTGTAAACGGTACAGCCAAATGATTAGTTGCTGAAAGATTAGTGGAATCTGTGTGGGTAACTGGACAGGTAGGATGACTGACAGTGAAGGTGAACAGGTGGTCACGTGTCAGGTGACAGAGGAATGGATGAGACTGAGGCAGGAATTCCTTTAACCATAAAGTGGTATATTTACTGAGTAGTCTGTGCTGCATCACAAAGGAAACAAATAACATGTATCCAATCAGATTCATAGTCAAAGATCAAATCATATCATTCATTATTAACATAAGTTAGGGAGTTCAACAGTTCAGTTCATTAAGTCAATAGTAATCATCCGCGAGTCATTTAGGCTCGTAACTATTTATCATAAATCATGAAAGAATACAAACAGTGAATGGTTATACAATCCCCATTATCAAAGTCAATCAGTTAGCAAACAATGACGTTTCTCATTTCACTCTTTCAATTGTCTTCATGTGTACATATAATTCATTTCAATACACATGAACCATATCGATTGCATAATTGGCCTATGAGGACCCGTAGGCCGTGATCATTGACAATTCACATTACACAATATGTTTGAAGCGTGCGCTCCAAGCCGCGCTCCGCGGTAATAACTATTAACAATAACTGAATGGCCCACTCTCCCGATCGCCACAGATAATTCAGATGAAAGGTAAGAGTCGATGGACTTACGTGGATTCATGGACGCACAGAACTTCTGGATCAGATGGAGTTAAGAGAAAGCAGCGAGATCAGGCGATGGCAATTTCCTCCTTTTATGGAGTTGAGATCTGTCGGACATTTCCACCTGACCTAATTAAAGTGCCCCTGGCCCAGCTGAGTAAATGGCAATGCATTAAAGGATTATTCCACCAACTCCATGGGCCTTTTCTGCATTGTAGCAATATTGTAGCAATATCAGAAATAGATAGTGTCAATATATATACAATAATATACAGTATGTACAAGAACAATATAAATAACTATATCAGTGATAAAGTGAACCAAATAGGTTCAATGTTAGCTAGCAATCCAGCCATTGAACTTCAGTTGGCTAGCTAACAACATTGTTAACAAACATGCCCCATAAAGAAATGTGAATTAAAAACAGGTTCAACCATGATCTTGCAGAGTTACTCCACCTCAAAAATTGCATTTGGCAAAAAGCTTGGCACATGCATACTCAGGCTGACTGGCTCTCGTTCAGGCAAATGAGAAATAAGTGCACTCAGGTTATCTGGAAGGCCAAAGTTAGTTACTTTAAGGAACAGTTCTCTCTCTGTGGGTCTAACCCCAAAAAGTTCTGGAAAACGGTTAAAGACCTGGAAAATAAACCCTCCTCACAGCTGCCCATGTCCCTTAATGTTGATGATGTGGTTGTTAACGACAAGAAGCACATGGCTGAGCTCTTTAATCACCACTTCATTAAGTCAGGATTCCTATTTGACTCAGCCATTGCTCCTTGCCTGTCCAACATTTCCTCATCTCCCACCCCTTCTAATGTGACTAGCCTCGATGCTCCTCCCTCTTTTTCCCCTGCCCTGCAACACAGCTTCTCACTCCAGGCAGTCACTGAGTCTGAAGTGCTAAAAGAGCTTAAACTTGATCCCCCAAAAAACATCTGGGTCAGATGGTTTAGATCCTTCCTTCTTTAATGTTGCTGCCCCTATCATCGCCAAGCCCGTCTCTCCTTTCTGGGGAGGTTCCCATTGCTTGGAAGGCAGCCACTGTTAGTTCTTTATTTAAAGGTGGGATCAAGCTGATCCTAACTGTTATTGGCCTATTTCTATTTTGCCCTGTTTATCAAAAGTGTTGGAAAAACGTGTCAATAATCAACTGATCAGCTTTCTTGATGTCTATAGTATTATCTCTGGTATGCAATCTGGTTTCTGCTCAGGTTATGGATGTCACTGCAACCTTAAAGGTACTCAATGATGTCACCATTCTAATCAATGTTGTGCTTCTAGTTTTATTGACTTGGCCAAAGCTTCTGATTTCCGTAGACCATTCCATTCTTATTGATGCTTCTGAAGAGTCTTTGGCCTGGTTTGCTAACAACCTCTCTCAAAGAGTGTAATGTATAAAGTCAGAACATCTGCTGTCTCAGCCACTGCCTGTCACCAAGGGTGTACACCAAGGCTCGATCCTAGGCCCCATGCTCTTCTCAATTTACATCAACAACATAGTTCAGGCAGTAGGGAGCTCTCTCATCCATTTATATGCAACTGATACAGTCTTATACTCAACTGGCCCCTCCCTGGATTTTGTGTTAAACGCTCTACCACAAAGCTTTCTTAGTGTCCAACAAGCTTTCTCTGCCCTTAACCTTGTTCTGAACACCTCCAAAACAAAGGTCATGTGGTTTGATAACAAGAATGCCCCTCTCCCCACTGGTGTGAGTACTACCTCTGTGGGATTAGAGCTTGAGGTAGTCACCTCGTACAAGTATTTGGGAGTATGGCTAGATGGTACACTGTCCTTCTCTCAGCACATATCAAAGCTGCAGGCTAAAGTTACATCTTTAAAATCTTTAAAACATCTTTTAAATCACTCCTCTTTCACCTCAGCTGCCAAACTAACCCTGATTCAGATGACCATCCTACCCATGCTAGACTATGGAGACGTAATTTATAGATCAGCAGGTAAGGGTGCTCTCGAGCGGCTAAATGTTCTTTACCATTTGGCCATCAAATTTAATACCAATGCTCCTTATAGGACACATCACTGCACTTAAACTCTGTAAACTGGTCATCTCTGTATACCCGTCGCAAGACCCACTGGTTGATGCTTACTTATAAAACCCTCTTTGGCCTTACTACCCCCTATCTGAGTTATCTACTGCAGCCCTCATCCTCCACATACAACATCGGTTCTGCCAGTCACATTCTGTTAAAGGTATCACGTTTTAAAGTATGACCTAGATGCAGACAGTGTTAAAGAAACAAAAGTTTATTTCTAAAATAGGGGCAGGCAAATGACAGGTCAAAGGCAGGCAGGGGTCAATAATCCAGACAGGGTGCAAAGAGTCCAGAACGGCAGGCAGTCTCAGGGTCAGGGCAGGCAGGGGTCAGCAATCCAGACAGGGTGCAAAGAGTCCAGAACAGCTTGCAGTCTCAGGGTCAGGGCAGGCCGGATCAATAATCCAGAGAGGTGGGGTAAGGAAGGTCCAGAACGGAAGGCAGTCTCAGGGTCAGGGCAGGCAAGGGTCAGCAATCCAGACAGGGTGCAAAGAGTCCAGAATGGCAGGCAGTCTCAGGGTCAGGGCAGGCAGAATGGTCAAAACCGGGAAGGACTAGAAAACAGGAGCAAGAAACAGGCAGGAGAAGGGGAACAAACGCTGGTAGGTTTCACGAACAAATTAACTGGCAACAGACAAACAGAGATCACAGGTATAAATACACAGGGGATAAGGGGGAAGATGGGCGACACCTTGAGGAGGGTGGAGACAAGCACAAAGACAGGAGAAACAGATCAGGGTGTGACAAAAGGTCCCCAAAGCACACACATCCCTGGGTCGCTCGTCTTTTCAGTTCGCTGCAGCTAGCGACTGGAACGAGCTGCAACAAGCACTCAGACTGGACAGTTTTATCTCAATCTATTCATTCAAAGACTCGTCATGGACACTCTTACTGACAGTTGTGGATTTTTTGCGTGATGCATTGTTGTTTCTACCTTCTTGCCCTTTGTGCTATTGTCTGTGCCCAATAATGTTTGTACCCTGTTTTGTGCTGCTGCCATGTTGTGTTGCTGCCATGTTGTGTTGCTACCATGTTGTTGTCATGTTGTGTTGCTACCATGCTGTGTTGTCATGAGTTGCCGCCATGCTATGTTGTCATCTTAGGTCTCTCTATGTAGTGTTGTGTTGTCTCTCTTGTCGTGATGTTTTGTCCTATATTTTTATTTAATATATTTTAAATCTCAGCCCCTATCCCCGCAGGAGGCCTTTTGCCTTTTGGTAGGTCGTCATTATAAATAAGAATTTGTTCTTAACTGACTTGCCTTGCGAAAATTGAAAAAAAGGGTTGGATCCATAAGATGTAAAATAAAGGTTAAACAAAAAATACAAATAAAGCTTTAACTAGCAATACAACCCGATTGGGGTTAATTTATCTACTAATTTGATTTGCTTTTTTAAGTGTCACTAATACCTGCTATAACATGGTAGATCACTATCAGAGATAGTGTTTATGTAGGTTGGACTTTTCATTGGTATTATTGTTTTTGGTCTGAGACCTGCCATGGGGAGAATGAATAGGTTTTTATTGGATAGCCTGTGGGTCTGTGACCTGCCATGGGGAGAATGAATAGGTTTTTATTGGATAGTCTGTGACATCTCTTCCTCTCATACCTTGAAATAAAATATGTTTCACTGTTCATTTCTGTGTCATCAACCTAATAAAGCATTATGACCATGAACTGGCAAAGGACACCTGGGACTTGATTTCTCCCTGGCATTATTGGGGAGACCAACTCACTGTAAAGCATTATGACCATGAACTGACAAAGGACACATGGGACTTGATTTCTACCTGGCATTATTGTGAAGACACACAACACAATTAAGTCTTCAGTTCCAAATTACACCAGTAGAGGTCATTCGTTACATAAATTATAGCAAAAGTATGATTTTTGGTGACATTCACAACATTAACAAGGCATCATTATTTTGCAATACCAATCAATGCGTGTTGACAATTTATTAGTATTCGCTTTACTACGAATTGACATTACATTTATTTGTAGTGCTTCCATTTCACTTTCCACTCAACGATTGGTCGAGCAGAGAGTCAAGGTAGCTACTGGCTTCGGGTAAAGTCAGAGACGGTGGGTAATGAATGGTCCTTGCTATTCTGGGTCCTTTGGATGTCCCTATGCCATTGAAGTTGACATTTCAAATTGTTAAAGTAAAGATTAAGATTATGGTCAACTAAAAGTTATGGTTAGGGATTAGAGTAAGGGCGTCCCAAGGATCCCGGATAGGACTGTCCCTTGAGTAAGGACTGTCCTTTGTCTCCATGGCATAACCGTGATTAATTTAGCCTTGTGTCTTGTTCCAGTGCAAGGAAACACAAAGACACACAGCAGTAGAAATATGTATTGGAAAACAAATCAGAATTTCCCCTGCGTCAGGAATTCCATGAAGAGGTGTAGCCTAGCCCAGGCTGCAATACGATCACCCGTCCGACCGGTGTGGCGGTGCGGAGGGTGTTGGCTGGTTGGGCTGAAGGGCAGGGCGCATACTTCGTACTGGTTATGCTGTAGACTACCGGCTACTTTGCGCACTGTCTGTCTGGATCTAATCGGCAGCCGAAAGTGCCCAACGCTTTCTATCGCCGCTTTGCTATTTATCCATTGAGACCCTTGGATTTGTACGTGCGCGTCATTTCTGACCCGTGGAGTGATTTTACGCACAGGCAATTTGGAACTGATCTTATCGAATCCGAATGGAATCAAACGGCAAAGCGGGAAAACATGGTAGGTTGAGCTGCAGATATATGGACTATTGTGTGATATCTGTTCATATTTAGAGAACCTTCTTTTTTATGCTCTACTACCAGAACCACTGTAACATCCGTTTGATTCCATTCCTCAATGGGCGTTGTGACCAGTAATGCTTGAGTGGAATGTGATTTGTTTGTCTGATTTTGTTGTCATGTGTCTTGTATAGGGCTGACTGACTGAGATTATTATCCTGCGTCTTGTGTAGGGCTGACTGACTGAGATTGTTGTCATGCGTCATGTATAGGGCTGACTGACTGAGATTGTTGTCCTGCGTCTTGTATAGGGCTGACTGACTGAGATTGTTGTCCTGCGTCTTGTGTAGGGCTGACTGACTGAGATTGTTGTCATGCGTCATGTATAGGGCTAACTGACTGAGATTGTTGTCATGCGTCATGTATAGGGCTGACTGACTGAGATTGTTGTCCTGCGTCTTGTGTAGGGCTGACTGACTGAGATTGTTGTCCTGCGTCTTGTGTAGGGCTAACTGACTGAGATTGTTGTCATGCGTCTTGTGTAGGGCTAACTGACTGAGATTGTTGTCATGCGTCTTGTGTAGGGCTGACTGACTGAGATTGTTGTCATGCTTTCTGAGAATGTTGTCCTGCGTCTTGTGTAGGGCAGGTGTTAAACCAATGACAAAGTAATGGTCGTTATTGTCCTAGGAAGAATAAGTAGAATAAATACTTAACGTTTGGAATTAACAATGTGGTTTATTGATGAGCAACAACATGTTTGTGTGCAGCCAGATCAGATGTTATTATGTCTGGAGGCAGGCAGAGAGAGGCAGCCCACCAGAGAGCAGGTAGATAGAGGCAGCCAACCAGGGAGCAGGTAGAGAGAGGCAGCCAACCAGGGAGCAGGCAGAGAGAGGCAGCCAACCAGGGAGCAGGTAGAGAGAGGCAGCCAACCAGGGAGCAGGCAGAGAGAGGCAGCCAACCAGGGAGAATACATCCCAGGAGCCAACTCCTTCCTTCTGTGAATGATAAGTGATAAAGGGTAGCCAATGCACCTTAGGCGTTGTTGTATGCTGGATAGTCTGCATCTTGCTGTATCTGACTGCAATTAACAGTGGCCACAGTCATTGATATACCCCTTGATTTTGTCTTACCTTATCCTAACCAAAAAAATACATTCATTTAACTCCAATTTACACTTAAATGAACAAGGAAGGACAGAGCAGTAATTAACAGATACTACTTAACATGTGAACTATGTCCAACTGACTCACCACCAGGGCTGGGTAGCTTACTTTCTAAATGTAATCCATTACAGTTACTAGTTACCTGTCCAACATTTGTAACTATGTAACTTTTGGATTACCCAAACTCAGAAAAGTAATCGGATTACTTTCAGCTACTTTTAGATTCCTTTCCCCATGAGGCATGAGAATAATACAAAAATGTACAGTGCCTTCGGAAAGTATTCAGAACCCTTGACTTTTTCTACATTTTCATACGTTACAGATACATTACACACAATACCCCATAACCCACTGGAAATATCACATTTACATAATTATTCAGACCCTTTACTCAGTACTTTGTTGAAGCACCTTTGGCAGCGATTACGGCATTGAGTCTTCTTGGGTATGACGCTACAAGCTTGGCACACCTGTATTTGGAGAGTTTCTCCTATTTTTCTCTGCAGATCCTCTCAAGTTCTGTCAGACTGGATGGGGAGCATTGCTATACAGTTTTTTTCAGGTCTCCAGAGATGTTTCATTGGGTTCAAGTCCGGGCTCTGGCTGGGCCACTCAAGGACATTGAGACTTGTCCTGAAGCCACTCCTGCGTTGTCTTGGCTGTGTGCTTAGGGTCGTTGTCCTGTTGGAAGGTGAACCTTCGCCACAGTCTGAGGTCCTGAGCCCTCTGGAGCAGGTTTTCATCAAGGATCTCTCTGTACTTTGCTCCGTTCATCTTTCCCTCGATCCTGACTAGTCTCCCAGTCCCTGCCACTGAAAAACATCCCCACAGCATGATGCTGCCACCACCATGCTTCACCGTAGTGATGGTGCCAGGTTTCCTCCAGATGTGACGCTTAGCATTCAGGCCAAAGAGTTCAATCTTGGTTTCATCAGACCAGAGAATCTTGGTCTGAGTCCTTTAGGTGTCTTTTGGCAAACTCCAAACTGGATTTCATGTGCCTTTTACTGAGGAGTTCCTCTCCACAGAGGAACTCCGGAGCTCTGTCAGAGTGACCATCAGGTTCTTGGTCACCTCCCTGACCAAGGCCCTTCTCCCCCGATTGTTCAGTTTGGCAGGGCGGCCAGCTCTAGGAAGAGTCTTGGTGGTTCCAAACTTCTTCAATTTAAGAATGATGGAGGCCACTGTGTTCTTGGGGACTTTCAATGCGGCTGACCTTTTTTGGTACCCTTCCTCAGATCTGTGCCTCGACTCAACCCTGCCTCAAAGCTCTACGGACATTTCCTTCAACCTCATGGCTTGGTTTTTGCTCTGACATGCACTGTCAACTTTGGGACCTTATATAGACAGGTGTGTGCCTTTCCAAATCATGTCCAATCAATTGAATATACCACAGGTGGACTCCAATCAAGATGTAGAAACATCTCAAGGATGATCAATGAAAACAGGATGCACCTGAGCTCAATTTCAAGTCTCATAGCAAAGGGTCTGAATACTTATGTAAATAAGGTAATTATGTTTTTATTTTTAATACATTTGCAAACATTTCTAAAGACCTGTTTTTATTTGTTATTTGACCTTACAATAACAGACCAGATCCTATGTCAGCTTCACTGATTGGGGTCTACCATACGGGTGTCATCACAGATTATAATTTTTTTAAATGACTTATAATTAATGTGTATGTTACCCGTTATGACAGCGTGAACCTCCTTGCCATCCAAGTGAGAGGATACACCCACTGGGACATCACAGAGGATAAACCCACTAGGACACCACAGAGGATAAACCCACTAGGACACCACAGAGGATACACCCACTGGGACACCACAGAGGATAAACCCACTGGGACACCACAGAGGATAAACCCTCTAGGACACCACAGAGGATAAACCCACTGGGACACCACAGAGGACATATAGTATCTGCAGAAGTACAATGTAATTACTATGTGTTACACACGATTGAGCTAGTTAAAATGAAGTGTATATGGAGGGAAACTTGTAATCAATGTCTACCTACATAGTATGTTACCTCCTGTATATACAGTGACCATACAAAACATTAGGAACATGACATAGACTGACCAGGTGAAAGCTATGATCCCTTATTGATGTCACTTGTTAAATCCACTTCAATCAGTGTAGATGAAGTGGAGGAGACAGGTTAAAGAAGGATTTGTGAGACAAAGGAGGCATGGATTGTGGGCCATTCAGAAGGTGAATGGGTAAGACAAAATATTTAAGTGCCTTTGAACGGGGTATGGTAGTCGGTGGAAGGCAAACCGGTTTGAGTATGTCAAGATCTGCAACGCCGCTGGGTTTTTCACACTCAACTGTTTCCCGTGTGTATCAAGAATCGTCCACCACCCAAAGGACATCCAGTAAACTTGACGTAACTGTGGGAAGCATTCGAGTCAACATGAGCCAGCATCCCTGTGGAAAACTTTCGACACCTTGTAGAGTCCATTCCCCAATGAATTGAGGCTGCTCTAAGGACTTTAGTCAACTTTATCGCAACATGTAAAAATACCTTACATTTCCTACAAAACAATATGGATTTTTATTATTGGGTTAATAAGTGTATTAATTAGAATTAACAAAGATATATTGGCCTACTCCATAACATAAAATAACTATTTTAATAGTAGTGACTCAAATCTGCAGCCTATAGTCTGGTGAGTAGCCTAGCTAGCTAGATAGCTAATTATGAGAAAACGAGATCGTCATTCTCTACCCTTTTTAACATTACAAGTAGCAAAGGAAATCAACCATGTCTGTTTCTTCTTTATCTGTTTCTTTGTAAGCATTGTCCCATCCTGGAGTCTGAGACCTTGTGGGAGTCTGTGGGAGTGAAGAAGAATATACAACAATTAGCTTACTAGCTAGCTATCATCAGAGAAGGTATAGAAACCTTTCTCCAATATACACTAAAGTATGTGGACACTTCCTCGTCGAACATCTCATTCTGAAATCATGGGCATTAATATGGAGTTAGTCCCCATTTTCTGCTAGAACAGCCTCCACTCTTCTGGGAAGGAAGGCTTTCCACTAGATGTTAGAACATTGCTGCGGGGACTTGCTTCCATTCAGCCACAAGAGCATTAGCGAGGTCGGGCACTGATGTTGGGCGATTAGGCCTGGCTCGGAGTCGGCGTTCCAATTCATCCCAAAGGTGTTTGATGGGGTTGAGGTCAGGGTTCTGTGCAGGCCAGTGAAGTTCTTCCACACCAATCTCGACAAATAATTTCTGTGTGGACCTCCCTTTGTGCACGGGGGCATTGTCATGCTGAAACAGGAAAGGGCCTTCCCCCAGACTGTTGCCAAAAAGTTGGAAGCACAGAATCGTCTAGAATGTCATTATGTGCTGTAGCGTTAAGAATTCCATTCACTGGAACTAAGGGGCCCGAACCATGAAAAACAGCCCCAGACCATTAGTCCTCCTCCACAAAACTTTACAGTTGGCACTGTGCATTGGGGCAGCTAGCGTTATCCTAAATCCAATGGTAGTGAGCTTTACTTCCCTCCTGCCGACGTTTGGCATTTACGCATGGTGATCTTAGGTTTGTGTGCGGCTGCTCGGCCATGGAAACACATTTCATGAAGCTCCAGACAAACAGTTCTTGTGCTGACGTTGCTTCCAGAGGCAGTTTGGAACTCGTGGTGAGTGTTGCAACCAAAGACAGATGATTTTTACGTACTATGTGCTTCAGCACTCATCGGTCTCGTTCTGTGAGCTTGTATGGCCTACCATTTCGCTGCTGAGACTTTGTTGCTCCTAGACGTTTCCACTTCACAATAACATTTGACGAACTGACTTGTTGGAAAGGTGGCATCCTATGACATCTGGACAAGAGGAATACCTATGTAAGAATGCAGTTAATTGACTATAGCTCAGCATTCAACACCATAGTACCCTCCAAGCTCATCATCAATCTACACACAATATCCCATAATAACAAAGCAAAAACAAATCTTTATAAATGTTGCAAATTGATATAAAAAAACCTCTAATATCACATTTACGTAGGTATTCAGACCCTTTACTCAGTACTTTGTTGAAGCACCTTTGGCAGCGATTACAGCCTTGAGTCTTCTTGGGTATGATGCTACAAGCTTTGCACAACTCTATTTGGAGTTTCTCCCATTCTTCTCAATATCTGTCAGGTTGGATGGGGAGCGTTGCTGCACAGCTATTTTCAGGTCTCTCTAGAGATGTTCAAGTCCTGGGTTTGTCATTTAAAAAAAAAAAAAAATTCACCAGGTAGGCTAGTTGAGAACAAGTTCTGGCCAAGATAAAGCATAGCAATTCGACACATACAACAACACAGAGTTACACGTGGAATAAATAAAACATACAGTTAATAATACAGTAGAACAAAAGAAAACAAAAAGTCTATATACAGTGAGTGCAAATGAGGTAAGTTAAGGAAATAAATAGGCCATGGTGGCGAAGTAATTACAATATAGCAATTAAACACTGGAATGGTAGATCGGCAGAAGATGAATGTGCAGGTAGAGATACTGGGGTGCAAAGGAGCAAGATAAATAAATAAATACAGTATGGGGATGATAGGTAGATAGATAGATGGGCTGTTTACAGATGGGCTATGTACAGGTGCAGTGGTCTGTGAGCTGCTCTGACAGCTGGTGCTTAAAGCTAGTGAGGGAGATGTGAGTCTCTAGCTTCAGAGATTTTTGCAGTTTATTCCAGTCATTGGCATTAGAGAACTGGAAGGAAATACGACCAAAGGAGGAATTGGCTTTGGGGGTGACCAGTGCTGCTGGAGCGCGTGCTACGAGTGGGTGCTGCTATGGTGACCAGTGAGCTGAGATAAGGCGGGGCTTTACCTAGCAGAGACTTGTAGATAATCTGTAGCCAGTGGGTTCGGCGACGAGTATGAAGCGAGGGCCAACCAACGAGAGCGTACAGGTCGCAATGGTGGGTAGTATATAGGGATTTGGTGACAAAACAGATGGCACTGTGATAGACTGCATCCAGTTTGTTGAGTAGGGTGTTGAAGGCTATTTTATAGATGACATCGCTGAAGTCGAGGATCGGTAGGATGGTCAGTTTTACGAGGGTATGTTTGGCAGCATGAGTGAAGGATGCTTTGGTGCGATATAGGAAGCCGATTCTAGATTTAATTTTGGATTGGAGATGCTTAATGTGAGTCTGGAAAGAGAGTTTACAGTCTAACCAGACATCCAGGTATTTGTAGTTGTCCACGTATTCTAAGTCAGAGCTGTCCAGAGTAGAGGTCGACCGATTAATCGGAATGGCCGATTAATTAGGGCCGATATCAAGTTTTCATAACAATCGGAAATCTGTATTTTTGGGCACCGATTTGTATTTTTTTTATATATATTTTTTTATATACCTTTATTTAACTAGGCAAGTCAGTTAAGAACACATTCTTATTTTCAATGACGGGCGAGGAACGGTGGGTTAACTGCCTCGTTAAGGGGCAGAACGACAGATTTTCACCTTGTCAGCTCGGGGGATTCAATCTTGCAACCTTACAGTTAACTAGTCCAACGCAATAACGACCTGCCGCTCTCTCGTTGCACTCTACAAGGAGACTGCCTATTACGCGAATGCAGTAAGCCAAGGTAAGTTGCTAGCTAGCATTAAATTTATCTTATAAAAAACAATCAATCATAATCACTAGTTAACTACACATGGTTGATGATATTACTAGATATTATCTAACGTGTCCTGCGTTGCATATAATCTGACTGAGCATACAAGCATACAAGTATCTGACTGAGCGGTGGTAGGCAGAAGCAGGCGCGTAAACATTCATTCAAACAGCACTTTCGTGCGTTTTGTTAGCAGCTCTTCGTTGTGTTTCAAGCTTTGCGCTGTTTATAACTTCAAGCCTATCAACTCCTGAGATGAGGCTGGTGTAACCGAAGTGAAATGGCTAGCTAGTTAGTGCGCGCTAATAGCGTTTCAAACGTCACTCGCTCTGAGCCTTCTAGTAGTTGTTCCCCTTGCTCTGCATGGGTAACGTTGCTTCGATGGTGGCTGTTGTCGTTGTCCAGGGAGGAGCCAATGAGAGGGACGGAAGCTATACTTTTACACTGGCAATACTAAAGTGCCTATAAGAACATCTAATAGTCAAAGGTTAATGAAATACAAATGGTATAGAGGGAAATAGTCCTATAATTCCTATAATAACTACAACCTAAAACTTCTTACCTGGGAATATTGAAGACTCATGTTAAAAGGAACCACCGGCTTTCATGTTCTGAGCAAGGACTTAAACGTTAGCTTTCTTACATAGCACATATTGCACTTTTACTTTCTTCCCCAACACTTTGTTTTTGCAATATTTAAACCAAATTGAACATGTTTCATTATTTACTTGAGGCTAAATTGATTTTATTGATGTATTATATTAAGTTAAAATAAGTGTTCATTCAGTATTGTTGTAATTGTCATTATTACAAATAAATAAATGCAAATCGGCCGATTAATCGGTATCGGCTTTTTTGTCCTCCAATAATCTGTATCAGCTTTGAAAAATCATAATCGGTCGACCTCTAGTCCAGAGTAGTGATGCTGGATGGGCGAGCAGGTGCAGTGATTGAATAGCATGCATTTAGTTTTACTTGCATTTAAGAGCAGTTGGGGGCCACGGAAGGAGAGTTGTATGGCATTGAAGCTCGTCTGGAGGTTAGTTAACACAGTGTCCAAAGAGGGGCCAGAAGTATACAGAATGGTGTCGTCTGCATAGAGGTTGATCAGAGAATCACCAGCAGCAAGAGCAACATCATTGATGTATACAGAGAAGAGAGTGGGCCCGAGAATTGAACCCTGTGGCACACCAATAGAGACTGCCAGAGGTCCGGACAACAGGCCCTCCGATTTGACACACTGAACTCTATCAGAGAAGTAGTTGGTGAACCAGGCGAGGCAATCATTTGAGAAACCAAGGCTGTCGAGTCTGGCAATAAGAATGTGGTGATTGACGGAGTCGAAAGCATTGGCCAGGTCGGTGAAAACAGCTGCACAGTAATGTCTCTTATCGATGGCTGTTATGATGTCGTTTAGCCACGCTCCAGGTTCTGAGGTGCACCCATGACCAGCTCTGAAACCACATTGCATAGCGAAAAAGGTACGGTGGGTTTCGAAATGGTCGTTAATCTGTTTGTTAACTTGGCTTTCGAAGACCTTAGAAGGACATGGTAGGATAGATATAGGTCTGTAGCAGTTTGGGTCTAGAGTGTCACCCCCTTTGACGAGGGGGATGACCACGGTAGCTTTCCAATCTTTGGGAATCTCAGACGATACGAAAGAGGTTGAACAGGTTAGTAATAGGGGTTGCAACAATTTCGGCAGATCATTTTAGAAAGAGAGGGTCCAGATTGTCTAGCCCGGCTGATTTGTATGGGTCTAGATTTTGCAGCTCTTTCAGAACATCAGCTATCTGGATTTGGGTGAAGGAGAAATGGTGGGGGCTTTGGCGGGTTGCTGCGGTGGGTGCCGGGCAGTTGGGGTAGACAGGTGGAAAGCATGACCAGCCGTAGAGAAATGCTTATTGAAATTCTCAATTATAGTGGATTTATCGGTGGTGACAGTGTTTCCTAACCTCAGAGCAGTGGGCAGCTGGGAGGAGGTGCTCTTATTCTCCATGGACTTTACAGTGTCCCAGCTGGGAGGAGGTGCTCTTATTTTCCATGGACTTTACAGTGTCCCAGCTGGGAGGAGGAACTCTTATTTTTCATGGACTTTACAGTGCCCCAGCTGGGAGGAGGTGCTCTTATTTTCCATGGACTTTACAGTGTCCTAGAACATTTTTGAGTTAGTACTACAGGATGCAAATTTCTTGTCCACTCAAGGACATTGAGATTTGTTTCGAAGCCACTCCTGTGTTGTCTTGGCTGTGTCTTGCTTGTTGTTTCAGTGTTATTACCCTGTAATAGAGACCCCTTAAAATGAAGCGTTATCATTATTTTTTGCAGTGTCTTCGCAGACCTGCAAATGTCATGACTTTTGAGCTTATTTTTGCAAATTTCTAAAGGAAGCATCGGTAGCATCGGTAGCATCGGTAGCATCGGTAGCATCGGAAGCATCGGTAGCATCGGTAGCATCGGTAGCATCGGGATATATTAGAGGAGAGAAGTGAAAGGTGTTCCTGATGTATTGTTTGCATAAATGTCTGAAAAGGACTAAATCAGAGGAGGTGTTCCAAGAGCACGTGAGAACAGGAGAATGGCAAACTCTTAGTTAAGTAGGGTTTCCTGAACACGAGGTGTTACCTGTCTGTCAGCTTTCAGGGCAGTCTGTTATATTATTGCAAAGACATAGCATGGCAGTTGCTGAATACACAGGCTGGCGGTAGACAAAGTACTACTCCTGGATCTTCTTTTGGCAAGGGACACCACCGCCACCCATGCCTACAATTGTGATTGGAGCATTTTCTCGCAAGGAGTGTGCAGGAAGGCCGCATCAAATCCTAAAATGTCTCAACAATGTAGAAAATTAGCCATGAAAATAGTATTGATAGTGGTGATATGAAGGCATGTCGTAATGACAAAATATCAGGATACATAGTATGAGCCTTTTTTACTATTCCAAACATGAATCAGTCACGTGGACGACATTCACATACAGTACATAGAATAAATAAACAAACAGTAGGGATTTATTTACATTTGAGTCATTTAGCAGACTCTCTTATCCAGAGCCACTACAGTAGTGAGTGCACACGTTCTCTTACCTTTTTCGTACTGGTCCCCTGTGGGAATCTAACCCACAACCCTGATGTTGCAAGAGCCACACAGGACCACATGAAGTCCCAGTGAGACCAGATCTCTTTAAATGACTCACTCTTTATCCAGTGTTAAATTGTAATTATTCACTCCTATGGCCTATTTATTGCCTACCTCCTCATGCCTTTTGCACACAATGTTTATAGATTCTTTTTTTTCTATTATGTTATTGACTTGTTTATTGTTTATTGTTTACTCCATGTGTAACTCTGTGTTGTCTGTTCACACTGCTATGCTTTATCTTGGCCAGGTCGCAGTTGCAAATGAGAACTTGTTCTCAACTAGCCTACCTGGTTAAATAAAGGTGAAATAAAATAATAACATTTACACAGGAAGTCCCATGGAAACTAGATGTCTTTATTTACACAGGAAGTCCCAGTGAGACCATGTGTCTTTTTATTTACACAGGAAGTGTGTAAATGTGTCTTTATTTATACAGGAAGTCAGGAAGTCCCATTGAGACCATGTGTCTTTATTTACATAGGAAGTCCCATTGATACCATGTGTCTTTATTTACATAGGAAGTCCCATTGAGACCATGTGTCTTTATTTACATAGGAAGTCCCATTGAGACCATGTGTCTTTATTTACACAGGAAGTCCCATTGAGACCATGTGTCTTTTTTTACATAGGAAGTCCCATTGAGACCATGTGTCTTTATTTACACAGGAAGTCCCATTGAGACCATGTGTCTTTATTTACATAGGAAGTCCCATTGAGACCATGTGTCTATATTTACATAGGAAGTCCCATTGAGACCATGTGTCTTTATTTACACAGGAAGTCCCATTGAGACCATGTGTCTTTATTTACATAGGAAGTCCCATTGAGACCATGTGTCTTTTGCATGGGAGCCCTGCTCATCTAAATCTTCAATAAAGGTTGGATGTCCTTTCAGTCCCAGTTACAATATGCCTATAGGGTGTCTTTATACTGTAACTGTTGTAAACAATGTTTAGACGACTGTGGTGTGGCTGTTGAGCTCCCAGAATACAATAAGTGATCGTTATGGAGCTGTTTAATCATCAAGGGAGCACTTTGTAAATTCTGTTTGGCACAAAGCACTAGGACGTTGTAAAACTTTTCAACTTTTCACAGTAACATCTACATCTGGTTTGGCGTTGGGGTTAGAATGTGGAACGCTTTATTTTCCCTCCAACACTTGTCAGGAAAACACACTCATCTCTGCAGTGCTGCTGGTCAGCCTGTGGTTCATATAGAAACAGCCAACAGATCAACTATGAGAACACTGGTTTACATCTAAGGGTTCTTCATGTTGCTGTTACTGACAGGTTTTTCTAGCTTTGCTGAATTTCTCTTTTTCCTGCAAACATTCTTTGTTGAAGAAAATAAAAAATGTTTTATGAAGATGTAAAACATCTTTGCCACAGTCCTCTCTTTCCTACCACCACCTTTACAGTCCTCTCTTTCCTGCCACCACCTTGCAGTCCTCTCTTTCCTATCACCACCTTGCAGTCCTCTCTTTCCTACCACCACCTTGCAGTCCTCTCTTTCCTACCACCACCTTGCAGTCCTCTCTTTCCTACCACCACCTTGCAGTCCTCTCTTTCCTACCACCACCTTGCAGTCATCTCTTTCCTACCACCACCTTGCAGTCCTCTCTTTCCTGCCACCACCTTGCAGTCATCTCTTTCCTGCCACCACCTTGCAGTCCTCTCTTTCCTGCCACCACCTTGCAGTCCTCTCTTTCCTGCCACCACCTTGCAGTCCTCTCTTTCTTACCACCACATTTACAGTCCTCTCTTTCCTGCCACCACCTTGCAGTCCTCTCTTTCCTGCCACCACCTTGCAGTCCTCTATTTCCTGCCACCACCTTGCAGTCCTCTATTTCCTGCCACCACCTTGCAGTCCTCTCTTTCCTGCCACCACCTTGCAGTCCTCTCTTTCCTGCCACCACCTTGCAGTCCTCTCTTTCCTACCACCACCTTGCAGTCCTCTCTTTCCTACCACCACCTTGCAGTCCTCTCTTTCCTACCACCACCTTCCACTGTAGCGCTCTCAGGTTGGGCTGTGTTCAGGTTGGGCTGTTCAGGTTGGGTTGTGTTCATGTTGGGCTGTGTTCAGGTTGGGCTGTGTTCATGTTGGGCTGTGTTCATGTTGGGCTGTGTTCAGGTTGGGCTGTGTTCACGTTGGGCTGTGTTCACGTTGGGCTGTGTTCAGGTTGGGCTGTGTTCAGGTTGGGCCGTGTTCACGTTGGGCCGTGTTCACGTTGGGCCGTGTACACGTTGACCCATGTTCATGTTGACGCGTGTTCACATTGACCCGTGTTCATGTTGACGCGTGTTCATGTTGACCCGTGTTCATGTTGACCCGTGTTCATGTTGACGCGTGTTCACGTTGACCCGTGTTCATGTTGACGCGTGTTCATGTTGACCCGTGTTCACGTTGACCCGTGTTCACGTTGACCCGTGTTCAGGTTGGGTTGTGTTCATGTTGGGCTGTGTTCATGTTGGGCTGTGTTCATGTTGGGCTGTGTTCAGGTTGGGCTGTGTTCACGTTGGGCTGTGTTCACGTTGGGCTGTGTTCAGGTTGGGCTGTGTTCAGGTTGGGCCGTGTTCACGTTGGGCCGTGTTCACGTTGGGCCGTGTACACGTTGACCCATGTTCATGTTGACCCGTGTTCACGTTGACCCGTGTTCATGTTGACGCGTGTTCATGTTGACCCGTGTTCATGTTGACCCGTGTTCATGTTGACACGTGTTCACGTTGACCCGTGTTCATGTTGACGCGTGTTCATGTTGACCCGTGTTCACGTTGACCCGTGTTCACGTTGACCCGTGTTCATGTTGGGCTGCATTCATGTTAGGATATGTTCAGGGTAAGGTAGTGGTTAGGATTGTGTTTATAATGGTAGAGGTTAGGATTGTGTTTATAATGGTAGAGGTTAGGATTGTGTTTATAATGGTAGAGGTTAGGATTGTGTTTATAATGGTAGTGGTTAGGATTGTGTTTATAATGGTAGTGGTTAGGATTGTGTTTATAATGGTAGAGGTTAGGATTGTGTTTATAATGGTAGAGGTTAGAATTGTGTTTATAATGGTAGTGGTTAGGATTGTGTTTATAATGGTAGTGGTTAGGATTGTGTTTATAATGGTAGAGGTTAGGATTGTGTTTATAATGGTAGAGGTTAGGATTGTGTTTATAATGATAGAGGTTAGGGCCTGCTCAGCCATCCTTTTCCTGTTGTCCACGAGCATCTGTTTTGTCTTGATCACATTGAGGGAGAGGTTGTTGTCCTGGCACCACACTGCCAGGTCTCTGACCTCCTCACTTTAGGCTGTCTCATCGTTGTCGATGATCAGGCCTACCAACTTTGTGTCGTCTGCAAACTTAATGATGGTTTTGGAGTCGTGCTTGGCCACACAGTGGTGGATGAACAGGCAGTACAGGAGGGGACACCACAACACCCATAACAACCATAACAACCTTAAAAAGATCCCAGTAACGGGATTGATTTGACAACATCCAGTGAAATTGCAGGGCACCAAATAGAAAAACAGAAATACTCATAATAACAATTCATAATCAATTGTTAACCACCATCCAGCCGCAGTGTCCGATTTCAAAAAGGCTTTACGGCAAAGCAGACCATGCGATTATCTGAGGACAGCACCCCGCATACAAACACATGAAAATCAGATTTCAATGAGTCAGGTGCGACATAAAACTCATGCCTTACCTTTGAAGATCTTCTTCTGTAACACCCATAACACCTTAACAACCATAACACCTTAACAACCATGACACCCATAACAACCACAACACCCATAACACCCATAAGACCTTAACAACCATAACACCCATAACACCTTAACAACCATGACACCCATAAAAACCACAACACCCAGAACAACCATAACACCCATAACACCTTAACAACCATAACACCCATAACACCTTAACAACCATAACACCCATAACACCCATAACACCTTAACACCCACAAAACCCATAACACCTTAACAACCATAACACCCATAACACCTTAACAACCATAACACCCATAACACCTTAACAACCACAACACCCATAACACCCATAACACCTTAACAACCATAACACCCATAACACCCATAACACCTTAACACCCACAAAACCCATAACACCTTAACAACCATAACACCCATAACACCTTAACAACCACAACACCCACAACACCCAGAACAACCACAAAACCCATAAAACCCATAACACCTTAACAACCACAACACCCATAACACCTTAACACCCACAACACCCAGAACAACCACAAAACCCATAACACCCATAACACCCAGAACAACCACAAAACCCATAACACCCATAACACCCAGAACAACCACAAAACCCATAACACCCACAACACCCAGAACAACCATAACACCCAGAACAACCATAACACCCAGAACAACCACAAAACCCATAACACCCATAACACCCATAACACCTTAACAACCACAACACCCAGAACAACCACAAATCCCATAACACCTTAACAACCATAACACCCATAACACCTTAACAACCATAACACCCATAACACCTTAACAACCATAACACCCATAACACCTTAACAACCATAACACCCACAACACCCAGAACAACCACAAAACCCATAACACCCATAACACCTTAACAACCACAACACCCAGAACAACCACAAATCCCATAACACCTTAACAACCACAACACCCAGAACAACCACAAAACCCATAACACCCATAACACCTTAACAACCACAACACCCATAACACCTTAACAACCATAACACCCATAACACCTTAACAACCATAAAACCCACAACACCCAGAACAACCACAAAACTCATAACACCCATAACACCTTAACAACCACAACACCCATAACACCTTAACAACCAGAACACCCACAGCACCCAGAACAACCACAAAACCCATAACACCCATAACACCTTAACAACCACAACACCCAGAACAACCACAAATCCCATAACACCTTAACAACCACAACACCCAGAACAACCACAAAACCCATAACACCCATAACACCTTAACAACCACAACACCCATAACACCTTAACACCCACAACACCCAGAACAACCACAAAACCCATAACACCCATAACACCTTAACAACCACAACACCCATAACACCTTAACACCCACAACACCCAGAACAACCACAAAACCCATAACACCTTAACAACCACAAATCCCATAACACCTTAACAACCACAACACCCAGAACAACCACAAAACCCATAACACCCATAACACCTTAACAACCACAACACCCATAACACCTTAACACCCACAACACCCAGAACAACCACAAATCCCATAACACCTTAACAACCACAACACCCAGAACAACCACAAAACCCATAACACCCATAACACCTTAACAACCACAACACCCATAACACCTTAACAACCACAACACCCAGAACAACCACAAAACCCATAACACCTTAACACCCACAACACCCAGAACAACCACAAAACCCATAACACCCATAACACCCATAACACCTTAACAACCACAACACCCATAACACCTTAACAACCACAACACCCACAGCACCCAGAACAACCACAAAACCCATAACACCCATAACACCTTAACAACCACAACACCCAGAACAACCACAAATCCCATAACACCTTAACAACCATAACACCCATAACACCTTAACAACCATAAAACCCACAACACCCAGAACAACCACAAAACTCATAACACCCATAACACCTTAACAACCACAACACCCAGAACAACCACAAATCCCATAACACCTTAACAACCACAACACCCAGAACAACCACAAAACCCATAACACCTTAACAACCACAACACCCAGAACAACCACAAAACCCATAACACCCATAACACCCATAACACCTTAACAACCACAACACCCATAACACCTTAACAACCACAACACCCACAGCACCCAGAACAACCACAAAACCCATAACACCCATAACACCTTAACAACCACAACACCCAGAACAACCACAAATCCCATAACACCTTAACAACCATAACACCCATAACACCTTAACAACCATAAAACCCACAACACCCAGAACAACCACAAAACTCATAACACCCATAACACCTTAACAACCACAACACCCAGAACAACCACAAATCCCATAACACCTTAACAACCACAACACCCAGAACAACCACAAAACCCATAACACCTTAACAACCACAACACCCAGAACAACCACAAAACCCATAACACCCATAACACCCATAACACCTTAACAACCACAACACCCAGAACAACAACAAAACCCATAACACCTTAACAACCATAACACCCAGAACACCTTATCAACCATAACACCCATAACACCTTAACAACCATAACACACATAACACCTTAACAACCATAACAACCATGACACCCATAACAACCACAACACCCAGAACAACCACAAAACCCATAACACCTTAACAACCATGACACCATAACAACCACAACACCCAGAACAACCACAAAACCCAGAACACCTTTAACAACCATGACAACCATAACAACCATAACACCCATAACAACCATGACAACCTTAACAACCATAACACCCACAACAAACTTAACAACCTTATCAAACATTTTTGGTTCTAGGTCGATTTTCAAGCATTTTGAATGAAGAGCCGTTTGGGAGCCAAATGATGCAGCTCTTTTATGTGACGGTTAATGTCTGCCTGACCTCTAACCTCTGTGTGACCCCACTAGGTTTAGAGGGCGATGTGGACCTTCAGTTCTTGCTGGTGGGGGGAAAGCTGATGAAAGTAAAGTCTTCCTCTTGGAAAAAGGACCGAATGTACAAGCTGCATGATGACAACGCGACCATATGGCATGAGTCACACAGGATCTTCAAGAGAAAACAGACCTGTGAGTACTGCACTGTTACTGTACCATTCATCTACATCAACATCTACAACTCAATTAAAAGGTAGCCCATTGATGGTCCTCAAACACATTTACCTCCATTCTGTTATGAAACAACAAAGCCCTGGATACCACTACTAATCAGGCTGGGGGTTACATGCCTAGATACCACTACTGGTCAGGCTGGGGGTCACATCCCTAGATAACACTACTGGTCAGGCTGGGGGTTACATCCCTAGATAACACTACTGGTCAGGCTGGGGGTTACATCCCTAGATAACACTACTGGTCAGGCTGGGGGTTACATCCCTAGATAACACTACTGATCAGGCTGGGGGTTACATCCCTAGATACCACTACTGGTCAGGCTGGGGGTTACATCCCTAGATACCACTACTGGTCAGGCTGGGGGTTACATCCCTAGATACCACTACTGGTCAGGCTGGGGGTTACATGCCTAGATACCACTACTGGTCAGGCTGGGGGTTACATGCCTAGATACCACTACTGGTCAGGCTGGGGGTTACATCCCTAGATACCACTACTGGTCAGGCTGGGGGTTACATGCCTAGATACCACTACTGGTTAGGCTGGGGGTTACATCTCTAGATAACAATACTGGCCAGGCTGGGGGTTACATCCCTAGATACCACTACTGGTCAGGCTGGGGGTTACATGCCTAGATACCACTACTGGTCAGGCTGGGGGTTACATGCCTAGATACCACTACTGGTCAGGCTGGGGGTTACATGCCTAGATACCACTACTGGTCAGGCTGGGGGTTACATGCCTAGATACCACTACTGGTCAGGCTGGGGGTTACATCCCTAGATACCACTACTGGTCAGGCTGGGGGTTACATGCCTAGATACCACTACTGGTTAGGCTGGGGGTTACATCTCTAGATAACAATACTGGCCAGGCTGGGGGTTACATCCCTAGATACCACTACTGGTCAGGCTGGGGGGTTACATCCCTAGATACCACTACTGGTCAGGCTGGGGGTTACATCCCTGGATAACACTACTGGTCAGACTGAGGGTTACATCCCTAGATACCACTACTGGTCAGGCTGGGGGTTACACCCCTAGATACTACTACTGGTCAGGCTGGTGGTTACATCCCTAGATACCACTACTGGTCAGGCTGGGGGTTACATCCCTAGATAACACTACTTTAGTGTGGATGCCCAGCTCGAAAGCTCTCAGCGGCCCCAGAGTCGATAAGTACCCAGAGAGATTTCAACTGGTTTCCCCACAGCAAGATGGCATGAAAAGGGGTGCAAGTAAGGGGAGAGGAGAAGTTCTCTGTATGGCCCACCAAAGTACTTGTTCCTACCGTTGAGCCTTGTCTTTAAGTGGACAAGTGGAGACGAAATGACCAGTAATACAGGCAACTCTTATTGAGAAGCCTGTATAGCCGTTCGGCTGGGAACAGCCTAGCTCTGCCTAGTTGCATCGGCTCGGGAAGAGGTGAATCGGCAGACTTTGGAGACTCTCGGGGGAAATCGGGTAGCCTCGGGTTCTCTCGGCAACTGAGCCGTAGGGGACTTCCGGATTGCTTCGGAGGTGAGGCTTGGGCGGGCGAGTGAAATCGTACCTCCTCTCCTTCCTTCACTTCCGTAGTCGCCCATCGATCCAAATGGTTAGGGCGATGAGAGAGTCGAGATCCGTCTGTAGTTCCCAGGCTGCAAGCTTGTCCTTTACTTCCTCCGATATTCCGTGCAGGAACATGTCAAACAGCGCTTCCACGTTCCAGGCACTCTCAGCTGCCAACGTGAGGATATCCACCGCATAGTCTGGCACACTGCGGGAGTCTTTTTTGTTATTGTTATTTTTTCATTATTTTGTCATATCTATTTGTTTATTTTATTTGATTGAATATTCGAAACATACAATATACTTGCAGTAAAGCCGCTCAACAACTACATCATACCAGTCATCCAACAGACTCCCATTCAGAGTGACACACAGAAGCATCCAGGGTCAATGCCCTGCTCAAGGGCATGTTGACAGATCTCCCACCAGTCCAAAAAACATGAACCCGAACCCTCCAAGATCCCCCCACAGTTCCCCAATACCTGTCCCTCAACCATTCAAGACCCCTCCCACAGTCCCCCCAAGAAGAAAAATAAAAAATACAATTAATTCCATTCCCCAGCCCCAAGAACCCCGCAATGCACCAACAACCAAGAGATTGAACTAAAGAGAAAATGTTTTTATTTAAAGTATATACATTTAAAACAAAGGAAATCAAGGACAACTAAAATCATAAAAGCAATGCCAACTGTATATGTTTGTGTGCATATCTGGCACTATTACATTTATGTGTGTGTTCTTGTATGTGTTTATTTGAATGAGAGTGTGTGTATATGCATGTGTACAAACACCTGCACGGCATCAGCCTCAGGCAAACCGGCATTAGTTGTAAAAACACTGCCACTCAGTGTCATTCAAACATACTTTTTATTATGTTGTATTTAGACTTAAAAAACGTTTATCTTTCACCATCATTCTATCTCCCGCACAGCAACTCTACTCCCATTTGTCTCCAATTCCACATCCCAACCATTTCCTCAGCCCATCCCATCTATCTCTACTGGCCACCCACTTCGGGATTCTACCTAACACATATCTTTCAACTATGCTGTGATGTTTAACGTACATTTTCAATCTATCTAATTGAATAGAAAGAGAGTATTACTATATTAGTAATTTACTGAACCGGTCTCTCCAGATCTCCTAACTGTACTATTTATAGGGTCAGTTCTAGATCAATGCTATTCATTTTCAGCCATTCTTGAACCTGAAACCAGAAACAGGCTACCTGAGGGCAATAACAAAATAAATGGTATATTGATTCTGTATCCTCACAACAAAATCTGCAGAGCTTCAATGATTTTTTGCCCCAAATATTCAACATTTTGTTGGTATACTGGTATACTTTCCTATTTATGCTATTTTTATTCCTCCACCAGTTTTGATCCTTTATATTGGGCAGACAGACCAGTTCCCTACCTCCTCCCCCTGCCACCTGCCTCCTCCATTTTTGGGGCAATGCTGTAATCAATTGGTTGTACTCTTGGATTGAGCAGACCTCCATGAAGGACATAACTCTACCATTACAATTTACAATATCACTTAAGAACAAAATACCCTTTTCAAACATCTTTCCCATAAATACAGGTATTTTATTAACCAGCACATTTGAGTTCAGCCATAAAATTTGTTGTAATATTTGTTCTATCTTTTCAGGGGGATGAAATTGAATTGTAGCCAGCTCTGCAATGCAGTAGCCAGCTCTGTAATGCAGAGAGATACTTTGAAAAAAGTATCATTTTCAATTAATCGAAAATGAGACATGGCAATCTGCACAAAGGCGAAAAGGCAATTTTTAAACAATGGATTAGCTTTTTTTAGTAATCTACTTGAGAACCATTTAGGGTTCAAATACAACTTTTGAATGAGTGAACCTTTTAGAGAGAGGTTTAGTGCTTTTATATTTAATAATCTCAACCCACCCAATTCATATTCATTATATAGATAGGCATGTTTTATTTTGTCTGGTTTAGCATCCCAGATAAAGCGAAATATTTTTTGCTCATATGATTTGAAAAAGAAATCACCAGGAGTAGGCAGCGCCATAAGTAAGTGAGTAAACTGAGATATGACTAAGGAGTTAATCAGGGCAATTTTTCCATAAATAGACAGGTATTTACTTCTCCATGGTTGCAGGATCTTGTCTATTATTACAAGTTTTGTATTGAAATTCATTATGGAGAGCTTATTTATATATTTTGTGTTATGAATACCAAGTATGTCTACTTCACCATCAGCCCATTTTATAGGTAAACTGCAGGGTAATGTAAAAGTTGTATTTTTTAAAGATCCAATACGTATTATTGTACACTTATCATAATTTGGTTTTAGTCTAGAGAGTCCAGAAAAGTTATCTAGATCTTCAATGAGACATGGGATCTAGCTTGCGGACTTAATATAAAACTTGAGGCATCGGCATACATGGACACCTTTGTTTTTAAGCCTTGGATTTCTAATCCTCTAATGTTGTTATTGGATCTGATTTTAATAGCTAGCATTTTGACGGCCATAACGAATAGATATGGTGGCAGCGGACACCCTTGTTTAACTCCTCTTGATGATTCAAAACTCTCTGAGAAGTAGCCGTTATTTACTATTCTACACCTGGGGTTACTATACATTATTTATACCCATTTTATAAGAGAATTACCAAAATTGAAAAATTGATAAATTGATAAATAAAATCCAGTCTTACTATATCAAATGCCTTTTCAAATTCCGTTATAAATACCATTCCTAGCTTCTTATATGTTTCTATTATTTCTAAGTTGTCGTATATTATTATTATTCTTTTTTTATTTATTTCACCTTTATTTATCCAGGTAGGCAAGTTGAGAACAAGTTCTCATTTACAACTGCGACCTGGCCAAGATAAAGCAAAGCAGTTCGACACAAACAACAACACAGAGTTACACATGGAGTAAAACAAACATTCAGTCAATAATACAATAGAAAAATAAGTCTATATACAATGTGAGCAAATGAGGTGAGATAAGGGAGGTAAAGGCAAAAAAAGTAAATACAATATCGAAAATAAGTAAAACACTGGAATGGCAGATTTGCAGTGGAAGAATGTGCAAAGTAGAAATAGAAATAAAGGGGTGCAACGGAGCAAAATAAATAAATAAATACAGTAGGGGAAGAGGTAGTTGTTTGGGCTAAATTATAGATGGGCTATGTACAGGTGCAGTAATCTGTGAGCTGCTCTGACATCTGGTGGTTAAAGCTAGTGAGGGAGACAAGTGTTTCCAGTTTCAGAGATTTTTGTTGTTCGTTCCAGTCATTGGCAGCAGAAAACTGGAAGGAGAGGTGGCCAAAGGAGATATACCTACTGGAGCGCGTGCTACAGGTGGGTGCTGCTATGGTGACCAGCAAGCTGAGATAAGGGGGGACTTCACCTAGCAGGGTCTTGTAGATGACATGGAGCCAGTGGGTTTGGCGATGAGTATGAAGCAAGGGCCAGCCAACGAGAGCGTACAGGTCGCAGTGGTGGGTAGTATATGGGGCTTTGGTGACAAAACGGACGGCACTGTGATAGACTGCATCCAATTTATTGAGTAGGGTATTGGAGGCTAAAACAGTGTCCAAAGAGGGGCCAGAAGTATACAGAATGGTTACGTCTGCGTAGAGGTGGATCAAGGACTCACCAGCAGCAAGAGCGACATCATTGATGTATGCAGAGAAGAGAGTCGGCCCAAGAATTGAACCCTGTGACACCCCCATAGAGACTGCCAGAGGCCAGGACAACAGGCCCTCCGATTTGACACACTGAACTCTATCAGAGAAGTAGTTGGTGAACCAGGCAATCATTTGAGAAACCAAGGCTATCGAGTCTGCCGATGAGGATGTGGTGATTGACAGAGTCGAAAGCCTTGGCCAGGTCGATGAATACGGCTGCACAGTAATGTCTCTTATCGATGGCGGTTACGATGTCATTTAGGACCTTGAGCGTGGCTGAGGTGCACCCATGACCAGCTCTGAAACCAGATTGCATAGATTGCATTGCATTGCATAGATTGCATTATCTCCGATGTATCGTCCATGTAAAAAACCTGTCTGATCAATACCTGGTAAAACCCTTTCAAATCTGAGTGCTACGAGTGCTAGTATTTTTGCATCACAGCATTGAAGTGTAAGGGGCCTCCAGTTTTTTTAGATAGACTGGGTCTTTATATTTGCCATCTGGGTCTTGTTTTAATAATAGAGAAATTAGACCTTCCTGCTGTGTACCTGACAGACGACCATTTCTATAGGAATAGTTAAAACAATCTAACAATAGAGCTTTTAGTATATCAAAAATTCTTCATATACCTCTACTGGTATGCCATCAAGCCCTGGGGTTATTCCAGACCGAAAGGATTTAATAGCCTCAAAAGGTTCTTCCTCTGTAATTTGGCCTTCACACTGATCTTTCTGTACATTTGTTAATTTTCCATTTTTTATACTATTTGGAAAGAATTCCTTACCGTAATCTTCATTCAGAGGGTGACAATGAGACAGAAAAGATAACATCTGCCTAAAATAATTAGCTTCCTCTTTTAAAATATAATTCAGAGAATCATAGATGACTCCGTCTTCAGTGACGAGTTTCTGCAAATTATTTTTGTTAGCGTTCCTGTATTGGAGATTCAGGAAGAATTTTGTGCATTTTTCTCCATATTCCAATCAGTTTGCTTTATTTTTGTATAGATTACATTAGATCGTTCTTGCATAAGTTTCTCAAGTTCTTTTTGTTTTTCCTCTAACTTATTTTGCATCTCTGTAGTATCGTTTTTGTTGCTATCTACCTGTACTATTAGTTCATAGATTTCCCTTTTTAGTCTTGTCTCTTTAGCCAGAAACTGCTTTTTCATTATTGATGAATATTGAATTGAATGACCTCTGAAGGTACATTTAACCAATTGGATATAGGGGGCGCTATTTACATTTTTGGATGAAAAATGTTCCCGTTTTAAACAAGATATTTTGTCACGAAAAGATGCTTGACTATGCATATAATTGACAGCTTTGGAAAGAAAACACTCTGACGTTTCCAAAACTGCAAAGATATTGTCTGTGAGTGCCACAGAACTGATGTTACAGGCGAAACCCAGATAAAAATCCAATCAGGAAGTGCCGCATTTTTTGAAACCGCCTCATGCCAATGACTCCTTATATGGCTGTGAATGAGCTACGAATGAGCTTACGATTTCCACGCATTCCCCAAGGTGTCTACAGCATTGTGACGTCTTTTTAGGCATTTCCATTGGAGAATGGCTGTAAGGGACCATATATAGCGAGTGGTCACATGTTGTCTCCCGGAGAAAATCTTGCGTAAAATACTGAGGTAGCCATTTTTCCAATCGCTTCTTATGAGAAACCAATTGCCTCGACGGATATATTATCGAATACATATATTAAAAACACCTTGAGGATGGATCCTAAACAACGTTTGCCGTGTTTCTGTCGATATTATGGAGCAAATTTAGAAAAAAGTTTGGAGTTATAGTTGAAGTATTTTTCGGTCGATTTCTCAGCCAAGCAGGATGAACAAACGGGAGCTTTTTCGTCTACAAAAATATTATTTTTGGAAAAAAGGAACATTTGCTATCTAACTGGGAGTCTCCTGAGTGAAAGCATCTGAAGTTCTTCAAAGGTAAATTATTTCATTTGGTTGCTTTTCTTATTTTCGTGAAAATGTTGCCTGCTGCCAGCAGAGCCTAGCATAGCATTATGCCATGATAAACTTACACAGATGCTTGTCTAGCGTTGGCTGTAACGCATATTTTGAAAATCTGAGATGACAGTGTTGTTAACAAAAGGCTAAGCTTGTGTTTGAATATATTTATTTCATTTCATTTGTGATTTTCATGAATAGGAAAAGTTGCGTTATGCTAATGCATTTGAGGCTATGATTACGCTCCCGGATACGGGTTTGCTAATCGCAAGAAGTATCCCAAACAATAACGGGATTTGCTGAACCTATATTAAACTGGAAAAATTCAGTTATACATTTTTTTTGTCTTAGTTAAAAATAAATTGTCCTCCAGTTAACTTTGATTAAATTTCCAATATCCCCGTCCACTTGGAAAATCCATGAGTTATGTGAATGCCAATCAGATGATAATCCGATCGCATTCTGTCTCCTATTAACATTTTTTAAACCTTTAATGCAAGAGAGAGAGAGAGACATGAAAGTAGTCAAGACGACTAGCTTGATTAAGTCTCGTCCATCTATATCTCACTAGGTCGGGGTTTTTTAGTCTCCAAATATCCACTATTTCTAATGTGTCCATGATATTTGTGATTTCCATAAGGGCATGGTGATGATAGTTTGTGGAGTGATTGCCTTTACGGTCCATTGAGGTACTTAAAACCTCTTGCGACGAGCAATCCCGTATCCGGGAGCGTAATTATAGCCTCAAGCTCATTACCATAACGCAACGTTAACTATTCATGAAAATCGCAAATGAAATGAAATAAATATATTGGCTCACAAGCTTAGCCTTTTGTTAACAACACTGTCATATCAGATTTTCTAAATATGCTTTTCAACCATAGCTACACAAGCATTTGTGTAAGAGTATTGATAGCTAGCATAGCATTAAGCCTAGCATTCAGCAGGCAACATTTTCACAAAAACAAGAAAAGCATTCAAATAAAATAATTTACCTTTGAAGAACTTCGGATGTTTTCAATGAGGAAACTCTCAGTTATATAGCAAATGTTCAGTTTTTCCAAAAAGATTATTTGTGTAGGAGAAATCGCTCCGTTTTGTTCATCACGTTTGGCTAAGAAAAACCCAGAAGATTCAGTCATTACAACGCCAAACTTTTTTCCAAATTAACTCCATAATATCGACAGAAACATGGCAAACGTTGTTTAGAATCCAACCTCAAGGTGTTTTTCACATATCTATTCGATGATAAATCACTCGTGGCAGTTTGGTTTCTCCTCTGAACCAAATGGAAAAATGCACGCACCTGGAGATTACTCAATAATTTCGACGGAGGACACCAAGCGGACACCTGGTAAATGTAGTCTCTTATGGTCAATTTTCCAATGATATGCCTACAAATATGTCACAATGCTGCAGACACCTTGGGGAAACAACAGAAAGTGTAGGCTCATTCCTGGCGCATTCACAGCCATATAAGGAGACATTGGAACACAGCGCATTCAAAATCTGGCGCACTTCCTGTATGAAATTTCATCTTGGTTTCGCCTGTAGCATTAGTTCTGTGGCCTCTCACAGACAATATCTTTGCAGTTTTGGAAACGTCAGAGTGTTTTCTTTCCAAAGCTGTCAATTATATGCATAGTCGAGCATCTTTTTGTGACAAAATATCTTGTTTAAAACGGGAACGTTTTTAATCCAAAAATGAAATACTGCCCCCAGAGTTTCAAGAGGTTAAAACACTGTGTTATAGTCTCCTACCAGGATGATTAGATTCGATCGTTGCCTGTAAGTTCAATAAATTGTTATAAATGTTTTCGAAGAAGTGTGAATCATCCTGATTTGGACCATATAGATTAATGAGCCACATCTCTTTTTCGTTCACTTTCATATTCAAAAGAATCCACCTTCCTTGCGAATCATTCCTGACTATTTTCACATTCAGATCAACATTTTTTGTTAATTAATATCATCACACCCTTTGAGTTCCTTTGTTCATGACAGAGAATTATTTCACCACCCCATTCTTTTTTACACTCAACTTCATCTAAGGATGTAGAGTTTCCTGTATACATTATATGTTATATTCCTTTTCTTTTAGCCATGTAAAGACTAATCTTCTTTTTTTATAATCTGCTAAACAGTTACAATTATAACTGGCTATTCTTACTTCACCCCTTACCATAACTAGATACTATTCTCAGTTTAAATTGACCATAATTAGTGCTTGTAAAGTTACTGCCTTCAGAGGTATTATGGAAGGTCAAAACTAGAGCTTTCAAATGTCTGATATTTAGAATTCAAGAAATAGGTTCTAGCAATATTTGTTTTATTGCCTTGCCTGTTTGCCTGTGAGACAATGCCACAGATGTTAGAAAATTGAGACAAGATATTATGTGTGTAGTAAATCTGAGTAGGTTGATGTGTATGGTATGATATTGGATGTGATTTAGTGAAAGTGTGTATGATGTCTGTATAAGAGTAAGACTATAATGTGTGATGTCCAAATAAATAATAACTCATGAAGTGCGTATAGCCTTAATATTCATGATGATAATTGTAATCCATAACGTATAACCATCATAGTTGCATCACAATTACCTTTAACATAATTGAAAAACACATCCCAAAACTTCCATAGCAATTGACGTTTCACATAATCATGAAAGAGACCTTGCATTACTCTAGAGACGTCTTCACTACAGTACAAATGTATTCCATACAATATGTTATTATTCCCCAATGCACCTATTCTGATATCTTTCCCTTACTTGTTGTAAACATATATAAACTTATAGACAAATACATAAAAATGATTGACAAACAGTAAACACATTAAATTATAAAACAGTTCTCGACAATAGAGAGAGAGGGAGAGAAGAGAAGAGAAAAGAGAGAAAGAGAGAGTGAGAGAAGAGAGCGAGATCAGGTGTGTGTATGTATAAGTCCGTATGTGTAAGCAAGCATGTAATTGAGTACGTGTGTGTTCATTTCCACTTCATAATGTTCAGATATTTTTACAGTTCCCATACTTTCTTTTTTTTCATAACCTGAAGTCCCTGTAGAATTTAATACAGCCATGGTGTTATGGCGCTGTCTCGGAACAGCTGTCCATCTATAAAGAGTTTCCCCACAATGATAAAGGCACGCCTACCATCCTTCCTTTGCTGTCTTTGTACCGGATACAGTCTCTTACGACGTTTGTTTATCTCCCTTGGAAATTGGTAATTGAGACCGAATTTGGTCCCTTTAAGCTCCCTTCCTCTGCTTTTGATCAGCTCCTTTTGTTGGTAGTGTTCACATTTTGCGATGATCGGTCAGGGACTCTTGGTGTTGTTGCTCCGAGCTCCAAGTCTGTGTACTCGGTGGAAAGTCACCTTGTTTACAGTCTTTATAGGAAGTTTGAAGGCAGATTGCATGAATTCTCTGATCGCGCCCTCTGGATTATTGGATGCGTCCTCAGGAATCCCAGAATTTGTTTTCTGATTTTCACGCCTGCTACGGCTTTGTATGTCTAGTAGCGACTCCCTCATCACCCTGTTTTCCCTGAGTGGACAATCCATGTTGGAATCGTGGATTTTTACCTTGGCTGTGAGTGTCTTGTTTTCTCCTTGGAGCGTGAGAATTTCACTCTGGCTGAACTTCAAACTCCCCCTCAGCCCTGCTACCTCCTCACACAACTGTTCCAGTGTTGCATGGATTCCAATCGTCCGTGTCTGTAGATGAATCTGTTTTTCTTTTTTTGTCGGGTTAAAGTTATTTTGTGAGGTGGTCTGATCTTTCCATGAAGGAGTATGTTGTTCCATAGCGTAAAGCTGTTGGTACTCGTCGATTCCCTCAGGATCTCCTTATTATCCAGATTGGCTCTATACTGCAACCAGTTGTTTTACGAGAAGATAACAGTGAGTCTTTCCCAAGACGATGACAGTTGTCTGTAATACAGCCAGCTAGCACTCGCGGAATCCTCGCAAAAAAAGGAGCACAAACTTGCAGTCCCAGCCGTAAAGGCTAACCACTTTGTGGAATCCTTAGCAACAAAACTTCAGTTAGGATTAAAATCCATTTAATGAAAACGTTTTAATGTAAACAACAAACCAAGAGTAGACCGTACAATTTCCTGTTGCGCTCTCTGATGATGTATGATGACGTCTGCTGAATAGTTAGCTTGTTTAGCTAGTTACCACAGATTGTGTTCTAGATAGTTAGCTTGTTTAGCTAGTTACCACAAACAGATTGTGTTCTAGATTGTTAGCTTGTTTAGCTAGTTACCACTAACAGATTGTGTTCTAGATACTTAGCTTGTTACACTAGTTACCACTAACAGATTGTGTTCTAGATAGTTAGTTTGTTTAGCTAGTTACCATTAACAGATTGTGTTCTAGATTGTTAGCTTGTTTAGCTAGTTACCATTAACAGATTGTGTTCTAGATTGTTAGCTTGTTTAGCTAGTTACCATTAACAGATTGTGTTCTAGATAGTTAGTTTGTTTAGCTAGTTACCATTAACAGATTGTGTTCTAGATAGTTAGTTTGTTTAGCTAGTTACCATTGACAGATTGTGTTCTAGATAGTTAGTTTGTTTAGCTAGTTACCATTAACAGATCGTGTTCTAGATAGTTAGTTTGTTTAGCTAGTTACCATTGACAGATTGTGTTCTAGATAGTTAGTTTGTTTAGCTAGTTACCATTAACAGATCGTGTTCTAGATAGTTAGTTTGTTTAGCTAGTTGGCCGAAGACGAGAAAATAACAAGTGGTGAATCCTGACTGTTCCCACACTACTTCCCTCTCCACTGTCCAGGCCGGTGTGTGCGTGTGTGTTTGTATGTGTGCGTGTGTGTGTGCTGGTGTGTCTTTCCAGTCCACCCTTGGCTTCCTCTGAGACATCTCCAGACAGAGGACTGTTCATGTTTATCTGCTCAAGCCCAGAACCCAGCCGGCCCCTCCATCCACTCCACCCAACCCAGAGAAGGCTCCTCCTGCTGAGCCTGATAACCTCTGGCCTCTCCCTGAGCAAACACTGGAGCCCGGACCATACCAGTGGCCACACACACCCAGACTGTGCAGAGGCTCAGAGGGGAGTGATCATGTGAATGACCTGGCAAGGCTATTGTTTCCTGTGGGTAGGCATGCTATAGTAGGGCTGGAGATGGGTTAGAGCAGGGTTGGAGATGGGTTAGAGTAGGGCTGGAGTTGGGTTAGAGTAGGGCTGGAGATGGGTTAAAGTAGGGCTGGAGATGGGTTAGAGTAGGGTTGGAGATGGGTTAGAGTAGGGTTGGAGAGGGGTGTGTCAGAAATATTCTAGCTATTTTCACAACCGTAATTATGAGTGTAATAGCTGGCAGTGGCGAGGGCAGTAACGAGGGCAGTGACGAGGGCAGTGGTGAGGGCAGTGGCGAGGGCAGTGGCAAGGGCAGTGATGAGGGCAGTGGCTATGGCAGTGATGAGGGCATTGACGAGGGCAGTGGCTAGGGCAGTGGCTATGGCAGTGATGAGGGCAGTGATGAGGGCAGCGACGAGGGCTTGGCCACTCACTTGCCAATCAAGGCGTTCCATGGCTTAATACTGCATGTGTTTTTTAGGTAATTTACAATCTTTGCATTGTCAATTCAGCTTTGCATTGTCAATTTTTCATTGTCAATTCAGCTGGGGGCATGAAATATTCTCCTCCTGGTTCATTGTGGAGTGATTCTACAGTTCTTTAAATATCATAGGCTACAGTAACGCAACAGTAGAGAAAATTAACATACATTGTTTTGCTCAATATTGTCACGTATACTCCCTCATCAGGATGCTGATTATCCCACACACCTGTCACCATCGTCTCGTGCACCAGCGCCTCATGACACTCAATCACCTCCTTGATTATCTTCCCTATATCTGTCACTCACCTGGACTCCATCACCTCCTTGATTATCTTCTCTATATCTGTCACTCACCTGGACTCCATCACCTCCTTGATTATCTTCTCTATATCTGTCACTCACCTTGACTCCATCACCTCCTTGATTATCTTCTCTATATCTGTCACTCACCTGGACTCCATCACCTCTTTGATTATCTTCTCTATATCTGTCACTCACCTTGACTCCATCACCTCTTTGATTATCTTCTCTATATCTGTCACTCACCTTGACTCCATCACCTCTTTGATTATCTTCTCTTTATCTGTCACTCACCTGGACTCCATCACCCCCTTGATTATCTTCCCTATATCTGTCACTCACCTGGACTCCATCACCTCCTTGATTATCTTCCCTGTATATGTCACTCCCTTTGGTTTCTTCCCCAGGTGTCATTGTTTCTGACTCTGCTTTCATGTCGGTGCGTTGTTTGTGTTTTGTGTTCATTGTTTATTTTATTCATTAAAACACTCACTCCCTGAACTTGCTTCCCGACTCTCAGCGTACTCATTACAAATAGCCTGTGTTTGGAGTTGTAGCCTAGCCTACATGCTAATTTGTGTTGTATGTGTGAGGCACGATCTCAATAAGAAAAATATAGCCTAGGCCTACCGTGCATTATAGGATTGAATAATTTAAGTACATTTGGAGGAGTACATCTTTGGTAACCAGATGAGAGGCTCTCTCTGAAGATGGGGATGGATGCTTGAACAAGCTAAATACAGTATGCAGGTAGGCTGTGTGTGTATGTTTTAGGATGTGCAGGATTTTTAAAATTCAAGGCACTCTGACGAATAGTCCATTTAAACACCTTTTATGGATAGACTGATTTGCAAGTCCAGGATAAAAAAGACAACGCATTGCTGTTGAACCAGTCTTAGTAGCCTAGGACTAGGGTAGGAGTAGCAGAAGGTCAAGGGTAGGAGTAGCAGAAGGTCAGGGGCAGGCAGGGTGGTCAGGCAAGCAGGGGCAGAGTTGGGACATTCAAGGGTCAAAACCAGGAGGGCGAGAAAAGAGAGACTGGGAAAAGCAGGAGCTGAGACACAAAAACGCTGGTTGACAAACAAGACGATCTGGCACAGAGAGACAGGAAACACAGGGATAAATACACCGGGGATAGTAAGCGACACCTGGAGGGGGTGGAGACAATCACAAGGACAGGTGAAACAGACCAGGGCGTGTCAAAGTGTCTATGACAAATCAGGACAGGTAGTTTCACTGAGCAGCCATTACAAACACAGGCTGTAAAACAGTGATCACTAAGGTCATTACAGAAAACACCAGACTGATACCAATCAGGATTATTTGTGAGGATAACATCAAGAAGAGTATACATTTCTGGGTGTTTGGAGTCATATTTTTGGGGATTGGTAATAATCTGAGAAAGATTTAGGGAGTCCCATTGCTTTAGGACTTGGTCAGGTGGTTTCAGCATGTCCCAGTTTAGGTCACCTAGCAGGACAAATTCAGACTTAGTGGAAGGTGCCAGGAGAGAGCTTTAGGGCAGGTAGGGTACAGGCCTGTGCTGATGGAAGACGATAACACCCAGCAACAGTCAACAAAGAGTTATTTGAAAGTGTAATGTGTAAAACCAGCAAATCAAATTGTCTGGGGACAGACTTGGTGGAAACAACCGAGCACTGAAGGTGTTCCTTGGTAAAGATTGCCACTCCACCACCTTTGGAAGATCTGTCTTGCCGAAAAAGATTATAACCAGAAAGGTTAACATCAGTGTTCATAACACTCTTCCTGAACCACGTCTCAGTAATGACCAACACATCTGGATTGGAGCTGTGAACCCACACTTTCAATCGATCAATTTTAGGTAATAAGCTTCTAGTGTTAACGTGCAGAAAACCCATGCTTTTACGAGAGCAGAAATCAGTTAAGCAGATATCAGAGCATAACAGTAGATGGGCCAAGGTGTACATGTACATTTCCAGATATCATCAGCAGTAGTACAATCAGGGCACGGCAGAGGACAAGGAGAGCTCTGCAGTATTGATTTCTAACATTTGAATGTGCATCAGAATGCAACAAGATCATATTGTAGCGGAATTGCATCAGGTAACATGAATACAAAGCTGGCGAGAGGTGTTTAGAATAGGAAGAGGTAGTTACATTGAGGTTTGTCTTTCATTATTTGAGGCTGTCTGGTATTAGTGCATAAGCCTAAACTTTAGGGCTTCACTGTACGCGCGACAAATATCCCACACAGGCAACTGCCAAATAATGCTTTTGGGAACAGGCAGAAAAAGTTCACGTCAATCCACGGAGGCAAAAAGGACATTGTCGAAGTTTAATTCAATAAGACAAAAGCTGCGAAAGGAGAGTTGAAAATAAAGAGAAGGGAGGGATAGAAAAGTTTGCTTGGAAAAGATTTGGTGAAGTGGTAAAAGAGGATGGTAGTAGTGCTGGCTGTGTTATGTGTTAGACTTCAGTGTAGCTTTTGACATTATTGATCATAGTCTACTGCTGGAAAAACATATGTGTTATGGCTTTACACCCCTGCTATATTGTGGATAAAGAGTTACTTATCTAACAGAAGACAAAGGGTGTTCTTTAATGGAAGCCTCTCAAATATAATCCAGTTAGAATCAGGAATTCCCCAGGGTAGCTGTCTAGGCCCCTTGCTTTTTTCAATTTTCCTAACAACATGCTACTTACTGACTTTGAGAAAAGCCAGAGTTTCTATGTATGCGGATGATGCAGTAGTAGCTAAGATGTGGAGAAGTCTGTCTATAATAAAGCGCTGCTCTACCTTCTTAACAACTCTATCAACAAGACAGGTCCTACAGGCCCTAGTTTTGTCGCACCTTGACTACTGTTCAGTCATGTGGTCAGGTGCCACAAAAAAGTAAAATTGAAATTGGCTCAGAACAGTGCAGCACGGCTGGCACTTGGATGTACACAGAGAGCTAATATTAATAAAACGCATGTTAATCTCTCCTCGCTGAAAGTGGAGGAGAGATGGACTTCATCACTACTTTTATTTATGAGAGATTTTGTTATGTTGAATACACCGAGCTGTCTGTCTAAACTACTGGTACACAGCTCGGACACCCATGCATATCCCACAAGACATGCCACAAGAGGTCTCTTCACAGTCCCCAAGTCCAGAACGGACTATGGGAGGCACACAGTACTACATAGAGCCATGACTACATGGAACTCTATTCCATATCAAGTAAATTATTCAAGCAGTAAAATTACATTAAAAAACAGATAAAAAACACATTTGTGAAGCAACACAAACATTGACAGACACATACATACACATGGATTTAGTAATGTAGATATGTGGTAGTGGTGGAGTAGGGGCCTGGGGGCACACAGTGTGTTGTGAAATCTGTGAATGTATTGAAATGAAAAATATGGTAATGATTATGATCACACTTCCTCAATTCAAATATTATGGCGACATTATACCAAAGATGGTGTGGTATGGTTTAGAAACTTTAGAACCAAGCTTGAGTTATTAGTGTAGCCTATTACTGCCTGAAAAAAAACTCCAGGCTTCCGTCATAACTCAATTTACAGAATAAAAGCGAAAGAATGTTCTCTAGTAATACTAGTCCCGTGTGAATAGGGCTGTAATCTTAATAATAAATACATAACCAACGTTACATTAAGCATTGCTTGCAGTAAAATGATACCTTTTGACTTGGGAACAGGAGTGGAGATATGTCTTTCTTTCAGCATCTTGAAGGAATGCAATGTTCAGTTAGGCACCATGTGTAGAGGTGCTGTCATAAAAGCTGATAGTGATTCAATCACATAAAATTCACATCGAAGATGAACTGAAATCTTATCAGAAATATTTGGGTCATTTTCACAGCTTTTGCTTTCCTTACAACCGGTCAAACTGATGTCATTCTTTGTTGTATTTTCTCCCCAGTCCCTTAACTTCTTTGTTGTATTTTCTCCCCAGTCCCTTAACTTCTTTGTTGTATTTTCTCCCCAGTCCCTTAACTTCTTTGTTGTATTTTCTCCCCAGTCCCTTAACTTCTTTGTTGTATTTTCTCCCCAGTCCCTTAACTTCTTTGTTGTATTTTCTCCCCAGTCCCTTAACTTCTTTGTTGTATTTTCTCCCCAGTCCCTTAACTTCTTTGTTGTATTTTCTCCCCAGTCCCTTAACTTCTTTGTTGTATTTTCTCCCCAGTCCCTTAACTTCTTTGTTGTATTTTTTCCCCAGTCCCTTAACTTCTTTGTTGTATTTTCTCCCCAGTCCCTTAACGTCTTTGTTGTATTTTCTCCCCAGTCCCTTAACTTCTTTGTTGTATTTTCTCCCCAGTCCCTTAACTTCTTTGTTGTATTTTCTCCCCAGTCCCTTAACTTCTTTGTTGTATTTTCTCCCCAGTCCCTTAACTTATTTGTTGTATTTTCTCCCCAGTCCCTTAACTTCTTTGTTGTATTTTCTCCCCAGTCCCTTAACTTCTTTGTTGTATTTTCTCCCCAGTCCCTTAACTTCTTTGTTGTATTTTTTCCCCAGTCCCTTAACTTCTTTGTTGTATTTTCTCCCCAGTCCCTTAACGTCTTTGTTGTATTTTCTCCCCAGTGCCTTAACTTCTTTGTTGTATTTTCTCCCCAGTCCCTTAACTTCTTTGTTGTATTTTCTCCCCAGTCCCTTAACTTCTTTGTTGTATTTTCTCCCCAGTCCCTTAACTTATTTGTTGTATTTTCTCCCCAGTCCCTTAACTTCTTTGTTGTATTTTCTCCCCAGTCCCTTAACTTCTTTGTTGTATTTTCTCCCCAGTCCCTTAACTTCTTTGTTGTATTTTCTCCCCAGTCCCTTTACTTCTTTGTTGTATTTTCTCTTCTTCTTTGCTCCACAAAAGATGACAGAGAAAACTTTACCGATGTCTAGATTAAACTAGATTAAAGAATTAATTATATCGATCTATTACATTGTTAAGGTTTTATATAGTCATCTAGGGCAACATATAATGACAGAAGAGAAGTTACATTTATCTACTTATAGACAAGCTGACTAAAAATAGCCTACCAAAATGTTGGAAATTATAAGCAGAAAGATGTCATAACAGGCAACAACAAAATCCTGCACAGTCTTTGACTGTAGCCTATAGCACATGTTCTATATTAGTGGGTTAGGGTTGGGTGCGGGCCTCAGATTTTCACTTCATCACATCTAGTTTTTTCTTGTGTCAATCATCCACCAGACACAGAATAACTCTAAGGGGAAGTTAACATAGTGAACATAGAATAACTCTAAGGGGAAGTTAACATAGTAAACACAGACATGGTTTGGCTTCCTTTCCCATTCACTCCTATCTTTGGTTGCACCACAGAGTGTTTGGATGTTCTTGTTCCACAGAAAGGCTTCATAATTATCAAGGGAGTGAATGTGGTCAGGACCACACAGTATACTCTTTCTCTCCCTGAATTTCATCTGGTATTTAAGGAATGTGTGATGACTTGGACACTGTTCTGTGAAACAACAGCTTATCTTCTGCTGAGTACTTCTGTGGTATTAGTTCATCCAGCAGTCAGTTAGTCAGCTGAGTGAGTCTCAAGTCTCCAGGACTAGGACCTGTCCACATAAACGTATTCATTATGATATAAAGGCCAAACTGATCCTAGATCATCACTCCTGCTCTGTGATGCTTTGTGGATAAGGGCCCTGGACACTGACCATCCTGATACCTCTCAGTGTTCCTGTGTTCAGACATAATGTAGACCTATGCAGAAAGAGACCCCAGGCTTCTACATATGCTGATAAATTATCATGTTATCCAGTTAAACATGACACACAGAGACAAACATCTATTCTGTGAGAGGTCCCTCTGCCTCCACCAGCACCTAGTATGGTCAGATTGTGATTGTAAACCAGTATCAATGTATAGTCAGATTGTGAACCAGTATCAATGTATGGTCAGGTAGGGTTGTATCCGATTGTTCATACTGTTTCTGTACCATACCGGAGTATACGCTATTACGGGAAGTGCCTTGTGGTGCACTATAAAAAAACTATTTAGGCAACAGGGATATTGATCTAGAAGGGTATTGAATGTCTCTGCCATAACCTAGAAGCTTGATCTTGACATCTAGCAAGTTGCCAAGCCAAATGCATAGTTGGGGCCAAGAGCTGAATATCATTTATTTGACACATCTTAGATTTCTTAGAGTTATACTTAACAAAAAGTTCTAAACACTGGTGTAGCACCAGAGCATGTGAGTGGAGTTGAGCTGTTGGATATCCGCTCATGGCTCATGGAGTGGTGCTTTCCTAAAAACCTCTCCACACTCACAGGAAAAACAACTGCAGCTCCAAATTCGCTCCATTCAGAAAATTCACAATTTAACCAACACCCATCTATAATCTGTGACTTCCTGGACCTACCAATAGTTTTTAAAGATTTGAAACAAAACCATATAGATTTGAATGAAAAGTAGTTGAATAAACATGAAAAGGTGAATGTATGACATTGACATTTCAAACAGGCTAAATAGCCTATAAACACTCTAAACAGGTCAGCAGCCAGGCTGGAGCCTAAGAAGGAATTAAAATGAATGATTTAGGCTACAGTGCATTTGGAAAGTATTCACACTCATTGACTTTTTGCACATTTTGATATGTTACAGCCTTATTCTAAAATGGATTACATTGTGTTTTTCCCTCATCAATCTACACACAATACCCCATAACGACATCACAATACCCCATAATGACATCACAATACCCCATAATGACAAAGCAAAAACAGTTGTTTTTTTGATACTGCTGCTGACACTACTGCTACTGACACTACTGTTACTGCAAATACTGCTACTACAACAACTACTAATACCACTACTACTACTACTACTGCTACTACTAATACTACTGCTATTACTACTACTAATACTGGTGCTACTACTACTACTATTGCTACTACTATTAATGCTGCTTCTACAACTACTACTACTACTACTACTACTACTACTGCTGCTACTGCTACTACTAATACTTCAACTACTACTACTAGTACTACTACTGCTTCCAATACTACTGGTGCTACTGCTACAACTACTGCTACTACTACCACCACCACTACTACTACTACTGCTGACACTACTTCTACTGATACTACTACTACTACTGCTTCTATTACTACTACTACTACTACTGCTGACACTACTTCTACTGATACTACTACTACTACTACTACTACTGCTGCTGCTTCTACTACTACTACTACTACTACTGCTACTACTACTACTGCTGCTGCTGCTGACACTACTTCTACTGCTACTATTACTGCTACTACTACTGCTACTCTTACTGCTAATATTGCACCAACTACTTCTACTACCACTACTACTACAACTACTGCTACTTCTGCTGTACTACTGCTAATACTAATACTACTTATGCTAATACTGCTACTCTACTGCTACTCCTACCACTACTACTCCTGCTACAACTACTACTGCTACTACTACTATTGCTATCACCGCTACTACCACTTCTGCTACTGCTATTGATACTACAACTACTACAGCTACTACTACTAATCTCGCTACTACTACTGCTGCTACCACTACTACTCCTGCTACAACTACTACTGCTACTACTACTATTGCTATCACCGCTACTACTGCTTCTGCTACTGCTACTGATACTACAACTACTACAGCTACTACTACTAATCTTGCTACTACTACTGCTGCTACTACTACTACCACTACTACTACGTCTTCTTCTGCTACTAATAATAATACTACTACTGCTAATACTACTACTACTACTACTACTACTGCTGCTACTACTGCTACTACTACTGCTGACACTACTACTACTGATGATACTACTTCTGCTTCTACTACTGCTACTACAGCTAGTGCAACTGCTACTACCACTACTACTACTACAGTGCTATTTCTGCTACTACTACTACTACTAGTACTACTGCTACAACTACTACTACAACTACTACTGCTACTACTACTGCTACTACTTCTGCTATCACTACTTCTACTTCTGCTGCTACCACACCTGCTACTGCTACTACCACTACTACTACTACTACTACTGCTACTACTACTGCTTCCAGTACTGCTACAACAACAACTACTACTGATTCTACTGCTACTACCACTACTACTACTACTACTACTACTACTACTGCTACCAGTACTGCTACTGCTACAACAACTACTACTACGGATTCTACTGCTACTGCTACTTCTACTACTACTACTACTACTGCTACTAGTACTGCTACTGATACTGCTACAACAACTACTGCTACTGATTCTACTGCTACTGCTGCTACTACTACTACTACTGCTGCTACTAATACTACTACTACTGCTACTGCTACAACAACTACTACTACTGATTCTACTGCTACTGCTACTACTGCTACCAGTACTGCGACAACAACTACTACTACTGATTCTACTACTACTACTACTACTACTACTACTACTACTACTACTACTACTCCAACTGCTACTACTTCTACTCCTACTACTACTGCTACTGCTGCTGCTACTTCTACTACTACCACACCTGCTACTACTACTACTACCACTGCTACTACTCCTACTGCTAAATCAAATCAAATCAAATTTTATTTGTCACATACACATGGTTAGCAGATGTTAATGCGAGTGTAGCGAAATGCTTGCTACCACTTCCACTACTGCTACTATTAATACTACTACGACTACTACTACTGCTTCCACTACTACTAGTGCTACTGCTACTACTACTGCTACTGCTACTACTACTACTACTGCTACCATTGCTATACTACTGCTGCTACTACTACCACTACTACTGCTACTACTGATTACACTACTTCTGCCTCTACTACTACCACTTCTGCTACTACTACTACTAATATTACTGCTACTTCTCCTGCTAGTAGTACTACTGCTACTGCTACTACTACTGCTCCTGCTACTACTGCTACTACTCTTATTACTACTACGACTGCTGCTGCTACTGATACTACTGCTGTTACTGCTACTGTTACTGCTTCTGCTACTACAATTGCTACTACTACTACTACTCCTGCTACTACTACTACTACTACTGCTACTACTGCTGCTTCTGCTACTACTAATCCTGCTACTACTACTACTACTACTCCTGCTACTACTACTGCTACTACTACTGCTGCTGCTACTACTGCTGCTGCTGCTGACACTACTGCTATTAGTACTACTACTACTCCTGCCACTACTACTACTACTACTACTACTGCCACAACTTCTGCTACTACTACTACATCTACTACTAATACTGCTACTACTACTGCTAATACTAATACTGCTACTACTGCTGCTATTACTGCTACTACTGCTACAACTACTGTGACTATTACTACGGCTACTACTACTACACCTGTTGCTGCTGACACTACTGCCACTACTACCACTACTACTTCTACTGTTACTACTGTTGCCTGCTACTACTAATACTGTTACTACTATTACTTCTGCTACTACAACTACTGCTATTGCTACTGTCACTACTGCTGTACCACAGCTAATGCTAATAATACTACTGATACTACTACTGATACTACAACTACTACCGCTGCTACTACTACTGCTACTGCTTCAACTACTACTACTACTACTATTACTGCTACAACTACTACTACTACTACTACTACTGCTGCATAGCTGGTCCCCTTACTATGTTATGTTGTGACAGAGAGAAAAACACCATGTAAATGCACATTAAGTCACACTGTGCAGGCCCTATTCATATTTCAGAGCAACCTCAGAGAGTTCAACTGTGCAGCAAGGCAGTTAAGTGAGTTCACGTTGGCTTGGAAGTGATCTGTTTACCACATTGTTACCCAAACCAAAAATCCATGGAATGTGTCTGGTTGGCCAAATCAAGTATTTAGTAAACAACAGTCGGATAAGAGTGTAGAGTACAGTGTAGAGTACAGTAGACACTAGGGACTAGGTCTGTCAGGGTGTGTAGGAAGGAGCTGCTTCTCACATAAACTAGAGACCGTTAAGGAAGGAAGTGTGTAGTTAGATAGGGGGCAGGGACGCACTAGATAGACAGACATGTTTTTATCTGCTGTAGGTTTGTGTGAGTTTTTATCTTTTGCACTGTTGGGTGCTGTGAGTGGCAGAAAGCCTTAGATGTCCACCGTCACATTGAAACACAGTGTTTTCCTGTAGATAGATGGGTGGAAGAGGGCCTGGCACACCCTGCCTACCCTCCTCTGTCACCCTGTCCTATCAAACCCACCCTCTCCTATATGTTTCTGTCTGGGGTAGATGCGATAAAGCCATGATTGGGACAGGCTCTGGTGACAGCCATGTCATCACATGGTTTTCTCTCGCCTGGATCTTGAGGCTCTTTGGTTTTAACCAAGGAACTATCAAATGCTCAGGTAGAGCATTGGTCCAAAAGGTTTGAATCTCCGAGCCTTCAAGGCACTTAACCATAATTGCTCCTGTGAGTGGCACTGGATAAGATTGTCTGCTAAGTAAAAAATAACATGTACTCCCCCTCTTGTCTCCCCTTTCAGTTTCCATTGATGATGTAGATTCTGTGCGTAAGGGCCGTCAGTCGGAGGGTCTTCAGAAGCACACAGAGGCCCACGTTGAGGACCGCTGTTTCTCCATCTTCTTTAAGGGCCGCAGGAGGAACCTGGACCTGGTGGCGACCTCGGTGGAGGAGGCTCGGCAGTGGGTCAATGGTCTGGAGAAGATCATCTCTAACATGAAGAAACTCAACCGCCAGCAGACGAGCGAGCAGTATCCTCTTTCGTTAAGCTGCTTGCTTTGAAAATCACAACTAATACGTTGTTTAGATACTTAGAGTAACACATCTGAAATTATTTGTTCAGCCTATGCAGTAAAGTGTATTCTCATCTATAATGTGCTTAGGTCAAAGGTTAATCTCTGTTCAGTGTTTGGTCCTTCCATCTGGAGGTATTAAAGCTGGATCTTCAACTGTATGAGGAAAGCAGACAAGAACAAGGACAACATGATGACTCTGAAGGAGCTGAAACACTTCCTCCGCCAGATCAACATCGAGGTGGACGAGACCTACGCTAAATTGCTGTTTACAGTGAGTGGATATCTGTTGATGGATTTACAATAAGGCTGTTAATGACTTACAATGAGGTTGTGATGGACTTACAATGATGTTGTTAATTACTTACAATGAGGTTGTTAATGACTTACAATGAGGTTGTGAATGACTTACAATGAGGTTGTGAATGACTTACAATGATGTTGTTAATTACTTACAGTGAGGTTGTTAATGACTTACAATGAGGTTGTGATGGACTTACAATGAGGTTGTGAATGACTTACAATGAGTTTGATATAGAAGCTTACAATGAGGTTCTTAATGACTAAAAATGAGGTTGTTAATGACTAAACATTAGGTTGTTAATGACTTACAATGAGGTTGCTATAGAAGCTTACAATGAGGTTGTTAATGACTTACAATGAGGTTGCTATAGAAGCTTACAATGAGGTTGTTAATGACTTACAATGAGGTTGTTAATGACTTACAATGAGGTTGTTAATGACTAACAATGAGGTTGTTATAGAAGATTACAACTGTAGAGGCATGATAGTTCTTAATGCAGTTATTTCATGTTCCTGTATAAATATCAGTTTCATTTAAGGTTCTGCCAGGTCTCAAAGCATTTCATGTCATCTGAGGAGGAAGTCAATGTAGTAAAGTAAATGATCTTGTCCTGTAGAAATGTGACACGTCAAACTCTGGCACCCTGGAGGGTTCTGAAATCAAACACTTCTATGACCTGTTGACTCACCGGGAGGAGATCGATGTGATCTACGAGAAGCACGCCGCCACAGGGGGGCAGATGAGCGCCCAGGATCTGCTCAACTTCCTGCTGAATGAGCAGCGTGAGGTGGCCACCTTGGAGGACGCCTTAAGACTCATAGAGAAATACGAGCTGGATGACTCAGGTGAGAGATGCTCTGTTTTTTTTATTTTACCATTATTTTACCAGGTAAGTTGACTGAGAACACATTCTAATTTACAGCAACAACCTGAGGAATAGTTACATGGGAGAGGAGAGGGATGAATGAGCCAATTGGAAGTTGGGAATGATTAAATACTCTGGCACTGACTCAATATGAGCTGGATCACTCGGGTGAGAGCTGCTCTGACACTGACTCAATATGAGCTGGATGACTCAGGTGAGAGCTGCTCTGACACTGACTCAATATGAGCTGGATGACTCAGGTGAGAGCTGCTCTGACACTGACTCAATATGAGCTGGATGACTCAGGTGAGAGCTGCTCTGACACTGACTCAATATGAGCTGGATGACTCAGGTGAGAGCTGCTCTGACACTGACTCAATATGAGCTGGATCACTCGGGTGAGAGCTGCTCTGACACTGACTCAATATGAGCTGGATGACGGATGCAGTATGGGATGACAAAATACAATTTTATGGTGTTCTAGGAATGTGCTAAAATAGTCCAACCTTTAATATTTCTGTCGCACTTTTCCTTTATAAACTAAATTATATATATCTGGTAGGCCTACTCCACACGGCCACTCTATCCCCAATCCCCTAATTCATTCTGCCCCCCCACATTCCCTCCACCAGCAAAGCATATGAATCACATGACCAAAGATGGCTTCCTGATGTACCTGCAACAGGAGGAGGGGTCTATCTTCAACCCCGCCCACAAGAAGGTGTTCCAGGATATGAGCCAGCCAATCAACCACTACTTTATCAGCTCTTCCCACAACACCTACCTGATGGAAGACCAGCTCAAAGGCCCCAGCAGCACAGAGGCCTACATCAAGTAACCATGACAACCTAAACTAACCATACATTACAACCTCTAATCTAAACTAACCATACATTACAACCTCTAATGTAAACTAACCATAAATTACAGCATCTAAACTAACCATATATTACAAATTGTAATATAAACTAACCATAAATTATAACCTCTAATCTAACTTTACATTACAATTTCTAATCTAAACTAACCATACATTACAACCTCTAATGTAAACTAACCATAAATTACAGCATCTAATCTAAACTAACCATATATTACAAATTGTAATATAAACTAACCATAAATTATAACCTCTAATCTAACTTTACATTACACTTTCTAATCTAAACTAACCATACATTACAACCTCTAATGTAAACTAACCATAAATTACAGCATCTAATCTAAACTAACCATATATTACAAATTGTAATATAAACTAACCATAAATTATAACCTCTAATCTAACCTTACATTACAATTTCTAATTTAAACTAACCATCAATTACAACCACTAATCTAACCATACATTACAACATCTAATCTAACCATACATTATAAACTCTAATCTAAACTAATCATAAATTACAACCTCTAATTTAATTTAAATTACAACCTCTAATCTAACCATACATTACAACCTCTAATCTAACCATACATTACAACCTCTAATCTAACCATACATTATAAACTCTAATCTAACCATACATTATAAACTCTAATCTAAACTAATCATAAATTACAACCTCTAATTTAATTTAAATTACAACCTCTAATCTAACCATACATTACAACCTCTAATCTAACCATACATTACAACCTCTAATCTAACCATACATTATAAACTCTAATCTAACCATACATTATAAACTCTAATCTAAACTAATCATAAATTACAACCTCTAATTTAATTTAAATTACAACCTCTAATCTAACCATACATTACAACCTCTAATCTAAACTACCCATACATTACAACATCTAACCATACATTACAACATCTAACCATACATTACAACCTCTAATCTAAACTAGCCATACATTACATCATCTAATCTAACCATACATTACAACATCTAATCTAACCATGCATTACAAACTCTAATTTAAACTAACAATAATTTACAATTTCTAATCTAAACTAATCATACATTTCAACCTCTAATCTAACCATACATTATAGCTCTTATATAAACTAACCATATTTTACAACCTCTAATCTAACCATACATTACAACATCTAATCTAACCATACATTATAACCTCTAATCTAAACTAACCATATTTTACAACCTCTAATCTAACCATACATTACAACATCTAATCTAACCATACATTACAATCTCTAATCTAACCATAGATTACAACCTCTAATCTAACCATACATTATAACCTCTAATCTAAACTAACCATATTTTACAACCTCTAATCTAAACTAACTATACATTACAACCTCTAATCTAAACTAACCATAAATTACAATCTCAAATCTATCATAATTTACAACCTCTAATCTAAACTAACCATACATTACAACCTCTTATATAAACTAACCATACATTACAACCTCTAATCTAACCATATTTTACCATCTCTAATCTAACCATACATTATAACTTCTAATCTAAACTAACCATACATTACACCCACTAATGTAAACTAACCATACCTTACTATCCAGCAGCACTAAGGCTTGCCAGATAGAACTGCCAAAGGGAGCGGAGTTGCAATCTACTGCAGAGATAACACGCAGAGTTCTGTCATACTATCCAGGTCTGTGCCCAAACAGTTTGAGCTTCTACTTTTAAAATCCACCTTTCCAGAAACAAGTCTTTCACCGTTGCCTCTTGTTATAGACCCCCGCGGCCCCCAGTTGTGCCCTGGACACCATATGTGAATCGATCGCCCCCCATCTATCTTCAGAGTTTGTACTGTTAGGTGACCTAAACTGGGACATGCTTAACACCCCGGTCATCCTACAATCTAAGCTAGATGCCCTCAATCTCAACAAATCATCAAGGAACCTACCAGGTACAACCCTAAATCCGTAACCATGGGCACTCTCTTAGATATTCCTGACCAACCTACCCTCTAAATACACCTCTGCTGTCTTCAACCAGGATGTCAGCGATCACTGCTTCATTGCGTGCGTGCATAATGGGTATACGGTCAAACTACCACCCCTCATCACTGTCAAAACGCTCCCTAAAACACTTCACCGAGCAGGCCTTTCTAATCGACCTGGCCCGGGTATCCTGGAATGCCTGGTTGCTCTTCAAAAGTGCTTTCCTCTCCATCTTAAATAAGCATGCCCCGTTCAAAAAATGTATAACTAAGAACAGATATAGCCCTTGGTTCACCCCAGATTTGACTGCCCTTGACCAGCACAAAACATCCTGTGGCGTTCTGCATTAGCATCGAATAGCCACCGTGCAACTTTTCAGGGAAGTTAGGAACCAATATACTCAGTCAGTTAGGAAAGCTAAGGCTTGCTTTTTCAAACAGAAATTCGCATCCTGTAGCACTAATTCCAAAAGGTTTTGGGGCACTTTGAAGTCCATGGAGAATAAGAGCACCTCCTCCCAGCTGCCCACTGCACTGAGGATAGGAAACACTGTTACCACTGATGAATCAACGATAATCGATAATTTCAATAAGCATTTTTCCACGACTGGCTATGCTTTCCACCTGGCTACCCCTACCCTGGCCAACATCTCAGCACCCCCTGCGGCAACTTGCACAACCCCCCCTCCTCCCGCTTCTCTTTCACCCAAATCCAGACAGCTGATGTTCTGAAAGAACTGCAAAATCTGGATCCCTACAAATCAGCCGGGCTAGACAACATGGACCCTCTCTTTCTAAAATGATCTGTTGAAATTGTTGCAACCCCTATTACTAGCCTGTTCAAACTCTCTTTCGTATCGTCTGAGATCCCCAAACATTGGAAAGCATTGTCCACATCACCAACAAACAAACAAAGTCCAAGCACACAAAGACAGTCATGAAGAGGGGACGACAAAACCTATTCCCTCTCAGGAGACTAAAAAGATTTTGCATGGTCCTCAGATCCACAAAAGGTTCAAGAGCTGCACCATCGAGATTCTCCTGACTGGTTGCATCACTACCTGGTATGACAACTGCTCGGCCTCCGACCGCAAGGCAGTTCAGAGGGTAATGCGTACGGCCCAGTACATCACTAGGGCCAAGCTGCCTGCCATCCAGGACCTCGAAACCAGGCGGTGTCAGAAGAAGGCCCTAAAAATGGTCAAAGACTCCAGCCACCCTAGTCATAGACTGTTCTCTCTGCTACCGCACGGCAAGCGGTACCGGAGCGTCAAGTCTTGGTCCAAGAGACTTCTAAACAGATTCTACCCCCAAGCCATAAGACTCCTGAACATCTAATCAAATGGCTACCCAGACTACTTGTATTGCCCCCCCCCCCCCTTTTACGCTGCTGTTATCTCTATTATTATCTATGGATAATTAACTTTAATAACTCTACCCACATGTATATATTACCTCAATTACCTCGACTAACCGGTGCCCCCACACAATGACTCTGTACCGGTACCCATGTATATAGTCTCGCTATTGTTATTTTACTGCTGCTCTCTAATTATTTGTTACTTTTATTTCTTATTTTTGTATTTTTCTTAAAACTGCATTGTTGGTTAAGGGCTTGTAAGTATTTCACTGTAATCCCTGTTGTATTCGGCGCATGTGACAACTAACATTTTATTTTATTTTATATTACATACATATTACATACAGTGGGGAGAACAAGTATTTGATACACTGACGATTTTGCAGTTTCCCACTTACAAAGCATGTAGAGGTCTGTAATGTTTACACTTCAACTGTGAGAGACGGAATCTAAAACAAAAATCCAGAAAATCACATACAGATACAGTACTAGATATAGTAGTACTAGATATAGTAGAAATAGTACTAGATACAGATATAATAGAAGTTATTGGGGCGGCAGGTAGCCTAGTGATTAGAGCGTTTGGACAGTAACCGAAAGGTTGCTGGATCGAGTCCCGGAGCGGACAAATCTGTTGAATATCTCATCTTCAAGCTTGAGGCCCTGGGTCTCAACGCCGTCCTGTGCAATTGGGTCCTGGACTTTCCGACGGGCCGCTCCCAGGTGGTGAAGGTAGGAAACAACATCTCCACTTCGCTGACCCTCAACACTGGGGCCCCACAAGGGGGCGTGCTCAGCCCCCTCCTGTACTCCCTGTTCACCCACGACTGTGTGGCCATGCACTGCCCTCAACCGCAAGGCTCTCCAGAGTGGTGCAGTCTGCACAATACATCACTGGGGGCAAACTACCTGCCCCCGATGTCACAGGAGGGCCAAAAATATCATCAAGGACATCAACCGCTGCGAGGTCAGTCCAGGTGCATCAAAGCTGAGACCGAGTGACTGAAATACAGCTTCCGGCGCCGACAGAGATGGCCGCCTCGCTTCGCGTTCCTAGGAAACTATGCAGTTTTTTGTTTTTTTACGTGTTATTTCTTACATTAGTACCCCAGGTCATCTTAGGTTTCATTACATACAGTCGAGAAGAACTACTGAATATAAGATCAGCATCAACTCACCATCAGTACTACCAAGAATATGTTTTTCGCAACGCGGATCCTGTGTTCTGCCTTACAAACAGGACAACTGAGTGGATTCCATGCAGCGACCCCAAAAAAAAACAACTCCGAAAAAGAGGGAAACGAGGCGGTCTTCTGGTCAGACTCCGGAGACGGGCACACCGTGCACCACTCCCTAGCATTCTTCTTGCCAATGTCCAGTCTCTTGACAACAAGGTTGATGAAATCCGAGCAAGGGTAGCATTCCAGAGGGACATCAGAGACTGTAACGTTCTTTGCTTCACGGAAACGTGGCTCACTGGAGAGACTCTATCCGAAGCGGTGCAGCCAACGGGTTTCTCCACACATCGCGCAGACAGAAACAAACAACTTTCTGGTAAGAAGAGGGGCGGGGGCGTATGCCTTATGACTAACGTGACATGGTGTGATGAAAGAAACATACAGGAACTCAAATCCTTCTGTTCACCTGATTTAGAATTCCTCACAATCAAATGTAGACCGCATTATCTACCAAGAGAATTCTCTTCGATTATAATCACAGCCGTATATATCCCCCCCCAAGCAGACACATCGATGGCTCTGAACGAACTTTATTTAACTCTTTGCAAACTGGAAACCATTCATCCGGAGGCTGCATTCATTGTAGCTGGGGATTTTAACAAGGCTAATCTGAAAACAAGACTCCCTAAATTTGATCAGCATATCGATTGCGCAACCAGGGGTGGAAAGACCTTGGATCATTGTTACTCTAACTTCCGCGACGCATATAAGGCCCTGCCCCGCCCCCCTTTCGGAAAAGCTGACCACGACTCCATTTTGTTGATCCCTGCCTACAGACAGAAACTAAAACAAGAGGCTCCCACGCTGAGGTCTGTCCAACGCTGGTCCGACCAAGCTGACTCCACACTCCAAGACTGCTTCCACCACGTGGACTGGGACATGTTTCGTATTGCGTCAGACAACAACATTGACGAATACGCTGATTCGGTGTGTGAGTTCATTAGAACGTGCGTTGAAGATGTCGTTCCCATAGCAACGATTAAAACATTCCCTAACCAGAAACCGTGGATTGATGGCAGCATTCGCGTGAAACTGAAAGCGCGAACCACTGCTTTTAATCAGGGCAAGGTGTCTGGTAACATGACCGAATACAAACAGTGCAGCTATTCCCTCCGCAAGGCTATCAAACAAGCTAAGCGTCAGTACAGAGACAAAGTAGAATCTCAATTCAACGGCTCAGACACAAGAGGCATGTGGCAGGGTCTACAGTCAATCACGGACTACAGGAAGAAATCCAGCCCAGTCACGGACCAGGATGTCCTGCTCCCAGGCAGACTAAATAACTTTTTTGCCCGCTTTGAGGACAATACAGTGCCACTGACACGGCCTGCAACGAAAACATGCGGTCTCTCCTTCACTGCAGCCGAGGTGAGTAAGACATTTAAACGTGTTAACCCTCGCAAGGCTGCAGGCCCAGACGGCATCCCCAGCCGCGCCCTCAGAGCATGCGCGGACCAGCTGGCCGGTGTGTTTACGGACATATTCAATCAATCCCTATACCAGTCTGCTGTTCCCACATGCTTCAAGAGGGCCACCATTGTTCCTGTTCCCAAGAAAGCTAAGGTAACTGAGCTAAACGACTACCGCCCCGTAGCACTCACTTCCGTCATCATGAAGTGCTTTGAGAGACTAGTCAAGGACCATATCACCTCCACCCTACCTGACACCCTAGACCCACTCCAATTTGCTTACCGCCCAAATAGGTCCACAGACGATGCAATCTCAACCACACTGCACACCGCCCTAACCCATCTGGACAAGAGGAATACCTATGTGAGAATGCTGTTCATTGACTACAGCTCGGCATTCAACACCATAGTACCCTCCAAGCTCGTCATCAAGCTCGAGACCCTGGGTCTCGACCCCGCCCTGTGCAACTGGGTACTGGACTTCCTGACGGGCCGCCCCCAGGTGGTGAGGGTAGGCAACAACATCTCCTCCCCGCTGATCCTCAACACTGGGGCCCCACAAGGGTGCGTTCTGAGCCCTCTCCTGTACTCCCTGTTCACCCACGACTGCGTGGCCACGCACGCCTCCAACTCAATCATCAAGTTTGCGGACGACACAACAGTGGTAGGCTTGATTACCAACAACGACGAGACGGCCTACAGGGAGGAGGTGAGGGCCCTCGGAGTGTGGTGTCAGGAAAATAACCTCACACTCAATGTCAACAAAACTAAGG